>NW_020943958.1:153039-274019 GCF_900497805.2 Vombatus ursinus
ACACACACACACACACCCCCTCCAAGATACGACATTCAATTTTCTGTGTTTTCAGACCTTTCCCAGACCCGACAATCTCTCAGAGCCACTCCTACTTCAGGCATTGTATGATCTAAGGGCTTTCTGAGATCTCAGAAGCCTTTGTTCTACATGCCACTTCTGACATTCTCTTTTCTGGGTCTAACATTCCCTTAGACCTTTAAAGTAAAGACCTTAGACCTTTCCCAGGTCTAACATTCTGTGAGCTAATGTCCCAAAGAATCAAACAATCAGACGAATCAGCCGCAGTCCATCTCCCATTTTGTGGGGTCTCAAGTCCCTCTTACCTCTGATATTCCAAGTCCCTGAGCCCCGGCCAGCTCAGGCACTCTTGGTTCTAATTTTCCTCTAAGCTCAGACATCCTATGTTCTACATGCCCTCCCCCGTCTGATATTCTGTTTTGTCTGTGAACTCTCAATTTCGACATTCGGCATCCAGACTGCCGGTAGCACAGAAATTCTCCATTCTAAACTCTATCCAGCCTCCAGCCTCGTCCCTTGAAAATCATCTCACATACCAGACATCCTATGAATGGACCTCCCCAGTCCTGATAATCTGTCTTCTAAGGCCCTTTTTTTCCCGAGATTTTCTTCTTTTCATTATCCATCTTTATTTTATCACACTGCCCATGTGTCTTAGCATTACAATGATTTAAAAACACAAAGAGACTCTTTTAAATCCACTGTTTATAACATCCCCCTCCCCAATAAACGCTCCCCATTCGTTATCAATAGCATTAATCAACAAGCCTTACCTGCTCCTGGCGGTACAATATTTCTATGACACAGATTCGCCTTGGGCTCCGCCTCGCTTCCACCTCCGCCTGCGACTCTAACCCTAAACGCCTCTGACTCTTATTTCCCCCTTTTTCCCTCTCTGGCTGGGTGGCTCCGGCTCTACGCTTCCATTAAGAGCATCACCTTTGTGCTGATCTAAATACACTGGTGTCTAGAGAAGCAGAAATATATTTTGGCACTGATCATTAAATTAACCTGTCCTTCCCAATATTTTGGCCTAATGAGCACATAAAAGAAAAGAAAAAAGAAAAAAAAAGAAAGAAAGAGAGAAGCCTTTAGCAACCCTTTAGGAGGTATTGCGGAGCCCCGCTTCCCAGGCGCAGCTTCACCCACCCACAATCAGAGGATGCTCTACCTCAAAGAAGACAAAGCTGACTCTGGCCTCTGATTGGCTCCCGTCTCGGTCTCGCCTTCCCAGACACAGCTCCCCCCTCTCCTCCCTTTCTCCCTCCCTTTGCAGGCATCACTGGCTTGGTTGAGGACAGCGCTGCATCTGGGACCTGATTGGCCCTGGATTCTCTGATGCACTCTCCACCCCCCCCCCCCGCCCCCCCCCCCCCCCCATCCAAACCTTTCCAACCAACATGGAATAGGCTGAGAGCAAAACTGCTTCTGGGCTCTGATTGGCTGTAGCCTCCCTGGCTCGGCTTCCATTCCCCACCTCCTCTACCAATCTTGGGTACCTAGGCCAAAGCTGCCCCTGGCAACTAATTGCCTACCCCTCCTCCTTCCCCTCCATTCTCCTGATGCAGGCTCCTTGTTACCTAGGAGCTTGAAAATTCCCAGACGCCCTGGCCTCTTAAGTCCCCTATGCCAGTAAAGTTATTGTGCCTTGCTGACCAGACCAAACTGGTTTGCATGAGGGTGGAGAGGAAGGAGGGATAGAGGAGGGGGGAAAGAGGGAAACCAAGTGCTTCTGTGGCCTTGTTGAATGTCCCTTCTGTATTCTGTCTGTTCAACGTTCACAGTGCCTAGCACATAGCAAGCAATTAATAAGTGCTGGTTGATTAATTGATTGGCTTTCAAGGACCTCAACACTCAACCAGAGCTAAGAGCTGCATGTCCAACTCATTGTGTGTGCTTGAGCTACTTACAGAGAGCAGAGATGGGAGGGAAGAGAAGCATTACGGGTTCAGTATCTGTTCAGTATCAGGCCCTTTCAAGTCCTCTTGGAAAACAAAGGGTGAACAACAACCAACCTGTAGGCATGTTACTGTGGGTAAGGTCAAATGGAAACCCTTGGAATTACCCAAGCCATCCCATGTAGTAGTTAACTCCATACAATATCAAGTCACCAGGAGGGTATAAGATATTTTTTTCTCTAATAATGATGCAAATGAAGGAAACTGAAGTAGTTTGTTATACCAGCTCCCCTTACAACAAGGGGAGTTACCTGTGTTACCTGTGAGAAAAGCAGATGGAATCTGGTAGCTCATTATAGGGAGATGAACAAAGTCATCCCTATAGTTTCTTATCTCTACAGCTGTTCCTGCCTGACCTCCTCACTGTTGGAGACCAGGCAGCCCAGGCCAAGTGTGAGTGGTATGGGGCTATGCACCTTGCCAGTGCTTTTTCCCCTCTATACTTGTGGCAAAGACAATTCAGGAGCAGTTTTCTTTCACTTGGGAAGGAGTCCAAAGCACCATCCTTCCCCAGGGCTCTCTCTCTCATAATCTCTCTCATACTGTCACATTATAGTGAGCAGAGACCTGAAAGAGGCCTCCCTTTTCCTGACAACACTGATGATGTAATTTTTACTAGGCCAGGTGAGGTCATGGTGTCAGAGACCTCAGATCAAATGATGGTCCATATAAGAGACAAAGGGTGGGAAATCATCCCTACGAAAATCCAGGCCCCAGCCTATTCAGTAAAGTTTGGGGCAATACAGAGGGTAGAGGAAACCCAGCAGATTCCAGGCGTAGTACAAAAGAAGGAAGGCAGGGAGGGAGAAAAGGAAGCAAGCAGTTAATAAGAACCAACCATGTAGCAGGCACTGTGCTAAGTACTCACACAGATATTTCATTTGATCCTCACAACAACACTAGGAGGTAAGTGCTATTATTATTCCCATTTTACAATTTAAGAAACTGAGGCAGACAGAGATCAAATGACTTTCCTGGAGTGAGACAACTAGTAAGCATCTAAGGCCAAATTTGAACTCAGGTCTTTCTGATTCAAGGTCGGGCACTCTATTCACTGAATCACCTAGCAGCCTTCTTTCCTCTAAGATCTGAGAAGGAAGCACATTATTGGATTCTTCTGGTTTTGGGGAACCTATATTCCCCATCTGAGTATCCTGATGACTCCCACTTACCAAATTACATGTAAGTCTGCCTCATTCAAGTGAAGCCCAGAAGAGACTATTGCCCTGGAAGATATAAAGCAGGCTGTCCACAAGTCTCTCCCCTTGGGCACTTAGGACTCGGCAAAGCACATTTTTTTGGCTGTCTCTCTCCATAAAGACCAGACATAGTGGAGCCGTTGGCAGGAACAAAGACATGACTAGAATAAGTGACTAGCGAGTGTCTGGAACTCCAATTATCCCAGAGCAGCCACTCACTATACTGCTTTTGAAAAGCACTTACTTGCCTCTGACACATAGTCATATAACCAGAGACTGAGGCCTCCAGTCTAAACCTTGGAAGTCTGCCTCCTCCACTGGTCCAATGTGTCTCTGACTATAAGGACCTGGCTTTTAAAGAGTATCATTTTGTCTGGCTGATCTATAGCTCCCTCCACTCTAAGAGAGACATATACAATTGGACTTATTAATCCGGTAACAAGGGATACCCTGGGGAATGTGGGTCCTGTCAAGTCTTCCCAGTGGGCTGAGCTCCAGGCTGTTATAGCTGGCAAGTGAAAAAGCCTTGAGGAATGGGACAGAAAAAAACTTCATCTAATTCCTGGGAGGTGGCCACAGTGGTCTGGGGCCTTGAGAACATAGGACCAGAGGATGAAAGGCTCTTCCCTTTGTTGTCAGTACCAATGGAAGACTTTTGGCAACGCTTTCCACTGCATATAATTGCTTGTGGGGGCATATTAGTACCCATCAGAGACACTGTGTGCTAACTGATCAGGTTAGAGCTGTTACAAGAAGAGCAGAAGTTGAGGAGTGGAGTGCATCTAGTGCCAACTTAGACATTGGGGTGGTGATGCCATTCTTTGCTGGGCAGATGATCATATGAGTCCCCTTAAGGACAAGACCAACTTTTTCAGACTGTGTTCCTTATACCAGTCAGAGCACCTGGTATCTTGCTTTCTAATTGCATGGAAGAGGTGGAACTGTCCCTACAGTTATCCCTTACACATCGCAAGGGTTAGGGGTGCGTGGACACCCCCATGATCTGGAAAATCCATGTAAAATGTTTTGGCCCTCCCTTCACACCAGAGAAGCCTGATTGTTTTTTCTTTTTCCTTTATGGGGTGTATACAGTCCTTTATTGTACTTTATTGTACAGCACTTTTACTTTATTATAAAATTTGGGTTGATATTATACAATGCTATACATATATTTCATGCATTTCTGAGTTTCTAAACTTTTTCTGTGTTGTCTGCTGGCTTTCATGTGTTGTCTGCAGCTTCCACAAAACTCCCAAAAATTACCACTTAATTTCTTATGCCAACCCACAATATATCAAAACCATGACAGGGAAAGTCACAATGTGAAAGAGATAGCAGAATATGATGGGATTGACATGGAAAAAAGGGATTCTTTAGTTGACATGGTGGCAATTCTGAGTTACTGGATGTCAGTGAGGAAGAGTTCTTATTTATTGGAAGAAGGGAGCAACCCCTCCACAAAGACCTCTAAGGGGGCAAAGATTCTGCATCATTCCAATGACGTAGTTATCAAGGAGGGGAAAGGTTTCAAAAATCAGTCAAGGGAATTCTGAGGGGGTTTCTGCACAGGTAAAGATTTGGTATCAACAGATCCCAGGACAGGTTGCATGAGAAAGGCTTATGATCTCTTGGCTACTTTACTACCAATGGCTCTGATGTGTGATGAATTGTTGAGTGGGACAGAAATGTCCATTTTGTGGCCCTGGTGTTTCTTGAGCTGCTCCTAATTATCATCACCACCTCGAATTGAAACTCATTAAGAGATCTGGAATCATCTACCACATGGACTACATAAGGAAATTTGAGACTTGGTCCTTTCCAAATTGGGGGGAGGGGGAGAAAAGGCCTAGGATTTCTGAATTTTGTCTTCTTCCACATTTTTATTCTGTTTTTGTTTTTTGTTTTTTTTTTTCACTTTTCCACTCTTCACCTTAGTACTACCTATGCCAGAAGGACTGTCCCATAAAAGCTCTGGAAGTATTTAACCAGAATTTCCCTGACTCAACTTCTTTCCTCATACCCACAACATGGGAGATTTTACCCAAAAAAGGAAAGAGCTGCCCCCAGGACCTGATTGGTACAGGTACGGCCCTTTGAATCCAAACTTCATAGAACACATCGCCTTAATAAAAGGATTTGTTCTGTATAACTTGGACTCAGACAAAAGGCCAGACCCAAGGACCTATAAGGTCACATGTGGCCTCCAGGCTGAAGGTTCCCCACCCCTGCCTTATCCCTATCCTCTAAACTCCAGCCAGCATGGGGAAGACCTAGAAGAAAGCCAACCCTGGGATTTGATTGGCCTGGCTTCCCTGGAGCAGCTTCCTGATCATCCAAGGGCATAAAATGCCTTAGACACATGGAATCTGGTCCCCTTAGACTTGGTGGATTTCTGCATCCCATACTACTCAGTCAATAAACATTTATTAAGCAGCTACTATACCAGACATTGTGTTAAGCACTCGGAATACAAAAAGAGAAAAAAGACAGAGCACTCATGGAGCTCACAATCTAATGGAGAACAAAACAAACATACAAGAATAAACAATCTATAAAATAAATAGATAAATAAATAGGAAATGGTGAACAGAGGAAAGGCACAAGAATTAAAGAATTGAGAAAGGTTTGCAGTGGAAGATAGGATTTTAGCTGTGACTTGAAGGAAGCCAGGAAAGTCAAGGAACAGAGATGCGGAGGGAAGGCATTCCAGGCATGGAGGCCAGTCAGAAAGAACTACTCAGAGCCAAGAAATGAAGCATATTATTCAGGGAACAGCAAGGAGGCCAGTGTCACTGGATCAAAGAGTACATGGTGGGTGACTACAAGGTGTTCAAAGCACAAAGAGTACAAGGCGTAAAAAGACTGAAAAGGTAGGAGGGGGCTAGGTTATGAAAGGCTTTGATGCCATACAGAGGATGTTTTTTTGGACCCTGGAGGCAATAGGGAGTTACTGGAGTTTATTGAGGGGTATGTGTGTGTGTGTGTGTGTGTGTGTGTGTGTGTGTGACATGATAGGACTACATTTTAGGAAAATCACTTTAGTTAATGAATGAGGGGTGGACTGGAGTGGGGGGAGACTTGAGGCAAGCAGACCCATCAGCAGCTATTGCAATAGTCCAGGTGTGAGGTGATGAGGGTCTGCACCAGGGTGGAGGGCAGTGTCAGAGAAGAGGGGGTTGGATTTGAAAGATGTTCCAAAGGTGAAATGAACAGACCTTGCCAACAGTTTGGATATGGAGGATGAGAGAGAATGAGGAGTCCAGAATGACTTCCAGGCTGTGAGCCTGAAGATTGGAAGGATGGTGTTGCCATCTGTAGTAATAGGAAAGGTATCATGGGAGAAAGGTTTAGGGAGAAAGATAATGAGTTCTTTTTTGGGGAAGATGGCAGAATAAAATGAGAAATGCCAGGCTCTACAGAATTCTCCCACAAACATAATAAAAATATTGCCTCAAAGGGAACTTCGAGTGGCAGAAATAATTAAAAGTTGGAGTACAGCAGTTGTCCTCCTAAGACAACTTGAGAGGACCTTCAAGGGCAGAGGGCTGGCCTGACTGAAGTGTAAACACCTCCAGGCCACGAGATCTAGGAGCAGGTGGCAGCCGTGGCAGCAGAAACTTTCTCCTTACTGACAGTGTTGGGATCGGAAAGCTGAGAAGGGGAAGATTGAAAAATTCTCTTCTATCACAGGACACCAGGCACAGGTGTGCTGACCAGGGCTGGGGCCTAGAGAGGTTGAGGAAAAATTAGGAAAAAAATGAGTAGTCCAAGAAAATCAAGAAAATTATGAAAGAAAGTCAAGCAATTGGAAAAAGAGATCCAGAAACTTAAGGAAGAAAATAATGCCTTAAAAACTAGAATTGGGCAAGGGGAAGCCAGTGATGTTATAAGACGTCAAAAAATAACAAAACAAAATCAAAAGAATGAAAAAATAGAAGAGAATGTGAAACATCTCATTAGAAAAAACAACTAATCTGGAGAACAGATAGAGGGGAGACAATATAAGAATTGTTGGACTCCCTGAAAATTATGATTAAAAAAATCTAAATACGATATTACAAGAAATTATTAAGGAAAATTGCCCTGAAATACTAGAACAAGAGGGTAAAATTGAAATAGAAAAAATCCATCAATTAGCACATGAAAGAGATCCTCAGATGAAAACTTACAGGAATATTAAAGCCAAATTTCAAAGCTCCCAGGTTAAGGAGAAAATATTAGAAGCAACAAGAAAAATAATTAAATACTGTAGAGCTACAATCAGAATAACACAAGACTTAGCAGCTTCTACTTGAAAAGACCATAGGGTTTGGAACATTATATTTTGAAGAGCAAATAACTTGTGATTTGTTGTTGTTGTGACCAAAAATAACTTATCCAGCAAATTTGAGTATAATCTTAAACAAACAAACAAAAAACAACATTTAATGAACTAAAAGACTTTCAGGTATTTCTGACAAAAAGACCAGAACTCAGTGGAAAATTTGATCAAGGAGAAACATAAGGTAAACATTAAAGAACAATTATAAGTGACTCAATAGGCTGAATGTTTACTTCTGATATGGGCAAATATTATCTGTACTCTTAAGCTTGTTATCATTACTTGATTAGTTTGAAAGATCATACATTGATAAAAAGCTTGAAGTTGAGTTGAGTATGATGAGTATAATGGGATGATTGCAAAAAATAAAAATGGGTAGGGAGAGGTAAAATGGAGTAGTTATATAAATGAGGCATGAGTGGTAGAACTGTTACAGAGGAAACAGGTCACGGTGAAGAGCCGCTAGTGCTGGAATTTTACTCACATTGTAACTGAACTAAAGAGTGAATCACATACATATAGAAGGGCATAAAAGTCTTCTAAATTTATAAAGAAATAGGAAGGTGAGGGAATAGGATAAGGAAAGGACTTATGGAGAGTGAGGGGAGAGGATAAAGGAGAGACTTTTAGACAGGTGAGGAGATTAAGGAATAGGAGGGCAAGGAAGGCAAGTGGAGAGAAGTAAATTATACCCATCAGGAGGGATAGGGTAAATAGTGTGAGAAGGATAAATAGTGAGGGGGAAAAAAGGATGGAGGGAAATACACAATTACTTATTATAACTTTGAATGTGAATGGGATGAAGTCACCCATAAAACAGAAATGGCAGAATGGATTAAAAATCGGAATCCGACAACATGTTGTTACAAGAAACACAATTAAAATGAGAGATACACACAGTTAAAATAAAGGGCTAAAGAAGAATTTATTATGCTGCAGCTGATGTAAAAAAGCAAGGGCAGGAATCATGATCTCAGACAAAAGTTAAAGCTAAAATAGATTTAATTAATAGATAAACAGAGAAACTACATTATGTATCACCAATATTATTCAATAATGTCTTAGAAATGCTAACAATACAAGTAAGAGTGGAAAAAGAAATTGAAGGAATCAGAATGGGAAATGAGGTAATAAACTATCTCTTTTTAGAGATGATATGATGATATATTTGGAAAATCCCAAAGATTCAACTAAAAAGTTAGTTGAAACAATGAATAATTTTAGCAAAGCAGTAGGATATAAAATGAACCCATATAAATCATTAGCATTTTTCTATATCACCAACAAAACCCTGCAAGAAGGTATAGTATGAGATACCCCATTTAAAACAACTGTAAAATAAATAAAGGAGGAAAAATAAAATAAAATAACTGTAAACCATATAAAATACCTGACAGTATACCTGCTAGAACAGATCTAGAAACTACATGAACATAATTATAAAACATTCTTTACTCAAATAAAGTCAGATTTAAATAACTGGAGAAATATTAATTGTTTGTGGGTAGGCAAAGTCAATATAATAAAAATGACAATTTTGCCTAACTAATCTATTTATTCAATGGCATCTCAATTAAATTATGAAAAAATTTATTTTACTGAGTTAAAAGATAATAACAAAATTTATTTGGAAAAACAAAAGGACAAGAATTTCAAAGAAACTAATGAAAAAAATGTAAAGGAAGGAGGTTTAGGAGTACCAGATCTTAAACTATATTATAAGGCAGAATATATTAAAACTATCTGGTTTTGGCTAAGGAATAAAAAAGTAGATCAGTGGAACAGAGTAGATATGGAAATACTCAGTAATAAATGATTACAGTAACCTCGTGTTAGACACATGTAAAGATTTAAGTTTTGGGGATAAAAATTCATTATTTGGTTAAAAAAAATTGTTGGGAAAGCTGGAAAGCAGTCTGGCAGAAATTGGGGTTAGATCAATATCTTAAACCATTTACCAAGACTTGGTCAAAATGGATATATGACCTAGATATAAATGGAGATATCACAAAAAAAAATTAGGAGAACATGGAACATATTACTTCTCAGACTTATGGATAGGAGAAGAATTCATGAATAAACGAGAGATAGAGAGCATTAGGTGTAAAATGGATGATTTTGATTACCTTAAATTAAAAAGGTTTTGTACAAATAAAACCAATGTAGCCAAGATTATAAGGAAAGCAGAAAATTGGGAGAAAATTTTTATAGATAAAGATTTCATTTCTCAAATATATAGAGAACTGAGTCAAATTTATAAGAAACTAATCATTCCCCAAATGATAAATGGTCAAAGGATATGAACAGGCAGTTTTTCAATGAAGAAATCAAAACTATATATAGTCATATGAAAATATGTTCTAAATCATAACCGATTAGAGAAATACTAATTAAAACAACTTTGAGATATCATCTTACACCTATCAGATTGGTTAAAATGATAGCTGCCCTTCAATTGGGAAATGGCTAAACAAGTTGTGGTATATGATTGTGATGTAATACTACTATGTTATAAGAAATGATGAGCTGGGGGCAGCTAGGTGGTGCAGTGGATAGAGCACCAGCCCTGAAGTCAGGAGGACCTGAGTTCAAATCCGGCCTCAGACCAAATACTTGACACTTATAAGCTGTGTGACCCTGGGCAAGTCACTTAACCCCAATTGCCTTTAAAAAAAAAAGAAATGATTATCTGGTTGATTTTAGAAAATCATGGAAAGACTACTATGAAATAATGAAAAGTAAAATGAGCAGAACCAAGAGAACATTGTACATAGTAACAGATATTTTATCTTAAGAACAACTTTGAAGGACTAATTCATCTTGAGTATCATAAATACTCAAACCAACTATAAAGGACCAATGAAGGAAGATGCTATCCACCTCCAGAGAAATAACAGATAAATAGATGTATAGTATGATTTTACATATACACACACATACATTTGTAGCCTTCTCAAGGGCAGGGTGGGGAGGAAGGGAGAAAAAATAAAAAGTGCACAGCAGGGAATAAAAGAAAACTTAGCAAGAAACAAAGAAAAGCAAGGTAGCTTTTACATAGTTTTTCAGGAAAAAAGTAAACAGTCTAAAATGGAAATTTATGTTTTTATGTTGAATCCTCTCTTTATGTTGCGCTCTGTACATGAAAATGTTCTTTTGTGGGGTGTGGGGGGGTTGTATTTAAGTTCAAAATGAATTAAAAAACTTTTTTTAAATGAGTTCCTTTTTAGACATGTTGAGTTTAAGATATCTACAGGACATCCGATTTGAGATGTCTAAAAGGCAGTTAGAGATGCAAGATTGGAAGTTAGCTAAGAAGTTGGATACATAGATTTGAGAATCATCAGCATAGAGATGATCATGAAATCCATGAGAGCTGATGAGATCACCAAGTGAAGTAATATAGAGAGAGAAGAAAAGAGGGCCCAGGATAGAATACTGAAGGACACCTGCAGTTAGAGGGCAAGATCTGGAGGAGGAATCTGGCAACAGAGAGAAGAGGAGAGATGACCTGAGAGAAGACTAAGGAGTTGAGGGATTAGAGGTCACAGTGTGGAGGAAGAGTAGGATTTGGTAAGAGAAGCCATAGGGACAGGTAGAAAGCAATAGATTGTAGTTGGATAAAGGGATTTTGGAATTGCTGAACATGGAGGTGGTATATTTGTGGATGATGGTAAGATCAAGGGCATGACCATCTGTGTGTAGCTGTGGTGGGGTGAAAGAGTAGGTCATGGGAAGTAAATATGTTGAAGAACTGAGTAGTTATGGTGTTTGAAGGAGAGCATGTTGAAGTCCCCAATTTCAACATGGGTAGGAGTTGGAAGGAGAGAAAATTTGTGGGATAGTTAACCAAACTTATTGAGGAAAGAAGGTCTGGAGGTTTACAGCTGCCAAGATTTTGATTGAATGGTAGATATGAACCTAAGGAACCTCAAAGGAGGAGAGGTTACTGAGTGATGGAGGTAGAGAGAGAACCTGGAAGTGGCAATGAGGAGCACAGAATATTCCAATTCCTCTGCTAAAGGGAATAAGTGAAGGTGCAGGCAGTACTGGAAAAGGGAAGTTAGTTGCCTGTGGAACAGGAATTCCAGAGAGCACAGTGAAGGGCAGAGTGGTGTTTGGTTGGAACTTTGAGGGTTGAGGGGAATGGGAATAAGGAATCTGGAGATGGGGAATGAGAAATGGGGTTTGGATGATGACCTACAGGGGTTCAAAATTGCTGAAGTATATAGGATATGACCAGATTTGAAAATGTTCATCATTTAGTGAAAGGCATCACTCCTCTTCCCAGAGGATACTGGAGATCAGGCTGGAGACAAGTGTAATATTAGATAGAAGTCACATGGTCAGATGAGAGACCTTTTATCACTATTCCTCTTCCCTCCAAAGACTGGAGACAAAGCAAGAAAACAAGACAGCAGGGGATAGAAGTCCCTCTCTCTACTGAATTTCCTTTTCTTCTTCTTTCCTCAGTGGACAGGTACAGCAGGAGATAAAAGGCCTGAGGTCAGAGGGAAGGTTGCTCTTCTTTGCACTGAGGTTCTCCACAACCTGTTTGGGAGACTGAACTGTCAACAGAAGGTACCAGATGGAAGTTATCAACTGGCCCTTTGTTGGCTTCCCTCAGGGGACAGACTCAGTGGGCGATGGAAGACACAAGAGTCAGAGTAAGGTCTTATGTAGGCAGAAGAAGGTCTTACTCCTCCTCTCGTTGCCTTACCCTGCCCTGCTGATCAGATGAATTTCTACGTGGAGATGAGGGAGGTCATACCTAGAGAAGTCAATTACCACTGTATCTTTGTTGCATTTTCTTGCTGTGTTAGGGCAAAGTAAACCACACATTAAATGTTCAATGACTTCCAAGTGCCTCATTTCATCACAATATCAAACATTCAGAGTGAGATGGCATTAGAATGACTTTTTTTTTTACATTGTCCTTCCAAATGCTCTGTCCCTGGGAGCAAATTAAAAAGATTCTTCCCAGCTGGAATTTTGTGTTCTGAGGGTCTCCCAGCTCTGACATTCTGTTGTTTTAAGGCTACTAGCTCTGACATTCTGTGGTCTATGGTCTCTGTTGTTTCTTATATTCCTTGTCCTAATTGCTTCCCAGCACGTGCATTCTCACCTCTATGGCTACTTCCAGTCCTTTTATATTCTAAGGACCCACTAGCTCTAATGATTTATGTCCTCAGGCTCCAACCATCTCCCACTTTCTATGCTATAATGTTCCTCCCAGCTCTGATATTGCAGGTTATAGGGCCACATCTAGCTCAGGCACTCTTGATTCTGAGTTTCATTTGAGCTCACACATTCTATGTTTTAAGTGCCCTTTCAGGTCTGAGCACACCCCAGGTGAGTGAGGTAGTAGAGGGGTGGCTGTGGACATTTGCAGGAGAGTAGAGTCCCTGGTTTTGGTTCCAGGGCAGAGAGGACAGCTATAGTTTGCAGCCACGAGAGGTACCACAGGGAGCAAGAGTATTTGTGGGACAGTGTGGCTGGGGCACCTAGCTGTGACTTAGGGGTGGAGGAGTTCCTAAAGCTGGGCCCTGGGACAGAGCTCAGAAAATAATAGTAAAAAAGACCTGAGGCCAGGGGCATCATTCCCCACACCTTGGGACCAGAACTTGATTATAATAATAGCTGCTAAAAACAAAATAAAACAAATAAAAATGAGTAAGCAAAGGAAAAAGAACCCAACCATAGATAGCTACCATGGAGATAGATCTGGGTTCACATTCAGAGGAAGATAGTGGAGCTAAAAAAGCCACTTCTTTTTCAATGAGAAATGTCAAATGGCCCCAAGCCCAAAAAAGTTCTTGGAAGAACTTAAAAAGGACTTTAAAAATAAAATAGGAAAGGAGAGGGTGGAGCCAAGATGGCAGAGTAAAAGCAGTGACTTGCTTGAGCTCTCCTCCAAAATCCTACAAATACCTGTAAAAAATGGCTCTAAACAAATTCTAGAGCAGCAGAACCCACAAAAAGACACAGTGAAACAAATTTCCAGCCCAAGACAGCCTGGATGGTTGATTGGAAAGGTCTATCACACCAGGCTGGAAGAGGAATGCAGTTCAGTGTGGGTGCACAGGCAAAGACCAGGCTTCAGCAAACCTGGAGCAGGCCTCGGAGGACTGAATCATGGGCAACTGTGGTGGTGTCAGACTTCTCAACCCACAAACGCCAAAAACAACTTAGCAGGTCAGTAAGAAAAGTCTGTGACCTCACTGAGAGAGAAGCTTGGTCCCAGCCCCAGCCCCAGTCCCAGCGCAGCCCTGGGGCAGCAGCTGCTTTCAGAGCTCTCAGCTCACAGACTGAGGGGGAACTGAGTAGCTAATCAGAGGGTAATTGCAGGGATCTCTTTGCTAGTGCTGAGGCAGGATTCTCTTGCTTTGCCTGTGCTTGGATCTGGGTCACAGTTCTGGGTGGTGGTCCTGGGGAGAGGAGGAGCTCTGGCATGGTGGAGCTTGTAGTGGCAATGGAGAGTGAATCCTCCTCACAGTTCCAAGACAGAAAAGAGTGCTTGTGGTCACTCATAGACCAGAGTACAGGTCCAGAAAGGAGTAAACACCTCGCCCTTGATCATACCACCTTGGATGAACTGAAAATTTACAGGTCCCTAGAAGTATCTCTGAAAACAGCTGCACAAAACCCCTGAAGCTTGGGACAGTACATTCTCCACACTGAAAGCAGACCCCTACCTTAACAAAGAGTTTAAAACTCAAGTAATTGGCTGGGAACATGAACAAACTGCACAAAAAAAGTCAGGCCATAGAATCTTTCTTTGGTGACAAAGAATGTCAAAACATACAACCAGAAGAAGACAACAAAGTCAAAGCTCCTACATCCAAATCCTCCAAGAAAAATATGAATCAGTCCCAGGTCATGGAAGAGCTCATAAAGGATTTTGAAAAGCAAGTAAGAGAAATAGAGGAAAAACTGGGAAGATAAATGAGAGTGATAAGAGAAAATCATGAAAAACAAGTCAACAGCTTGCTAAAGGAGACCAAAAAAAAAAAAATACTGAAGAAAATAACACCTTAAAAATAGCTTAATCCAAATGGCAAAAGAGGTCCAAAAAGCCGATGAAGAGGAGAATGCCTTAAAAAGCAGAATTGGCCAGATGGAAAAGGAAGTCCAAAAGCTCACTGAAGAAAATACTTCCTTAAAAATCAGAATGGAGCAATTGGAAGCTACTGATTTTATGAGAAATCAAGATACTGTAAAAACAAAACCAAAAGAATGAAAAAAATAGAAGACAATGTAAAATATCTCACTGGAAAAACACCTGACCTGGAAAATAGATCCAGGAGAGATGATTTAAAAATTATTGGACTACCTGAAAACCCTGATAAAAAAAAAGAGCGTAGACACCATCTTTCAAGAAATTATCAAGGAAAACTGCCCTGATATTCTAGAACCAGAGGGTAAAATAGAAATTGAAACATGAAGGGACTGGAGGGCTTAGAATATAATATTCCAGAGGTCAAAAGGAGATGGGATTACAGCCAAGAATCACCTACCCAGCAAAACTGAGTATAATCCTTCAGGAGAAAAGTGGAAATTCCATGAAATAGAGGATTTTCAAGCATTCTTGATGAAAAGACCAGAGCTGGATAGAAAATTTGACTTTCAAATGCAAAACTCAAGAGAAACATGAAGAAGTAAACAGGAAACAGAAATCATAAGTGACTTATTCAGGTGAACTGTTTACATTCCTACATGGAAGGATGATATTTGTAACTCATGAGACCTTTGTCAGTATTAGGGTAGCTGGAGGGAAAAAATTATATTTATGTATTGATAGATAGAGGGCACAGAGTGAGTTGAAGATGAAGGGGTGATATCTGGAGAATAAAATTAAGGGGTGAGAGAGGATTATACTGGGAGAAGGAGAAAGGGAGAGGTAGAATGGGGTAAATTATCTCACATAAAACAGAGAAGAAAAGGCTTTTACAGTGGAGCTTTTACACTTCTGAGGAGGGACAAGGTCAAAAGAGAGAATAGAATAAATGGGGGCAATATAGGATGAAGGGAAATATAGTTAGTTTTCCACAGCATGACTACTATGGAAGTGTTTTGCATGACTACACATGTATAACCTGTATCAAGTTGCTTGCTTTCTCAATGAGGGAGGGTGGGGAGGGAGGAAGGGAGAAAATTTGGAACCCTAAGTTTTAAAAAAAATGTAAAAAATTTTTTTCACATGCAACTGGGATAAGAGATATATGCAATGGGATATAGAAATCTATCCTGCCCCACAGGAAAATAGAAGGGGAAGTGTATAAGAGAGTGGGGGGAGGAGATAGAAAGGAGGGCAGATTAGGGGAAGGGGTATTCAGAATGCATGCCATCTTGGGGTGGGGGAGGGACAAGATAGGGAGAAATTTGGAACTCAAAATCTTGTGGAAGTGAATATTGAAAACTAAAAATAAATAAATTAATAAGAAAAAAATCCTGGAATTGGGCAAGAGGAAGCTAATGATGTTATACGACACCAGGAAATAATAAAACAAAATCAAAAGAAGGAAAAAATAGAAGAGAATGTGAACTATCTCATCAGAAAAACAACTGATCTGGAGAATGGATAGAGGAGAGACAATATAAGAATAGTCAGACTACTTGAAAGTTACGATCAAAAAAAGAATCTTGATACAATATTACAAGAAATTATCAAGGAAAATTGCCCTGAAGTTCTAGAACAACAAGGCAAAGTAGAAACAGAAAAAAAATCCATTGATCACCCCCTAAAAGAAATCTCAGGAGGAAAACTTACAGGAATATCACAGCTAAATTTCAAAGCTCTGAGGTTGAGAAGAAAATATTGCTAGCAACAAGAAAAAAATAATTTAAATATCATGATGCTACAATAAAGGTCACACAAGGCCTAGCAGATACCACACTGAAAGATCATAGGTCTTTTGTAGAGCAAAAGAACTAGGGTTACAACCAAGGGGAACTTACCTAGCAAATTTAAGTATAATCTTGAATGAAAAAAAGGACATTTAACAAACTGAAAGACTTTCAGGTATTTGTGACAGAAACATTAGAACTTAATGGAAAATTCGACATATGAGATCCAGGAGAAATATAAGGTAAACATTAAAGATCAATTATAAAGAACTCAATAAGGTCAAATTGTTCATTTCTTACATGTGAAAATGTTGTCAGTACTCTTATGATTGTCATCATTATTTGAGTAGTTTGAAAGAAAGGTTTTGGCTGAGTTGTGTATGATGGGGTGATTCTAAAAAAATGAAACAGTGTAGGGAGAAATGAAAGGAGTAATTATCTTATGCAAATGAGGCATATAAAAAAGAATTGATACAGAAGAACCAAGTGGGGGTGCAGATAGTGCTACAACCTTACTCTCCTCGGGAATGGGTTAAAGAGGGAATAACACATACATCTAGACAGGTATAAAAGTCTTCTAAATTTAAAAAGAAATAAGAAGATGAGGGGATAGGGTGGGGAGAGAGGCTAAGGGAGGGACTCTTAGAGGGGTAGGTAAATTAAGGAATAGGAGGACAAGGTAGTGGGTAGAAATAAAGCAGAGGAGTGAGGAGGGATAGGGTAGATAGGATGAGAAGAACAGTGAGCAAAAATAGGAAGGAGGAAAATATGTAACAAGTAATCATAGCTTAGAATGTGAATGGGAAGAATTTACCCACAAAATGGAAATGAATAGCAGATTAAAAATCTGAATTCAACAATGTGTTGCTTTCAAAAAACACAATAAAAATGAGAGATGCACACAAAGATAAAATAAAGGGATGGAATAGAATCTATTATGTAAAAAAGCAGGGTAGTAATCATCATCTCAGACAAAATTAAAGCTAAAAATGTTTAATTAAAAGAGAAAAATAGGGAAACTACACTATGTGTCACCAATATTGTTTAATACTGTTTCAGACCATTTAAAAAACTAGTGTGGGGTGGAGAACCTGTAGCCTCAAGGCCACATGTGTTCCTCTACATCCTCAAGTGCAGCCTTTTGAGTAAAGTGGATAGGGTTGCACTTGAGGACCTAGAGGGCCACATGTTGAGACCATATGTTTCCCACCCCTGAACTAGATACTGTAAAATACCTGAGAATGTACCTGCCAAAACAGACACAGGAACTACATGAACATAAACATAAAACACTTTTCATACAAATAAAGTATGATTTGAATAACTGGAATAATATTTATTGCTCATGGGTAGGTAAAGCCAATACAATAAAAAATGACAATTTTACCTAACTAATCTATGTATTCAATGCCATCCCAATTTAATTACTAAAAAATTATTTTAATGAGTTAGGAAAATAATAAAGCTAATTTGGAAGAACAAAAAGTCAAGAATTTCAAAGAAACTAGGGAAAAAGATGTAAAGGAAGGAGATTCAGCAGTATCAGACCTTAAACTATATTATAAGGTGAGAGCATTGTAAAAGTATAAAATGGACAATTTAGATTATTTTAAATTAAAAGTTTCTTGTATAAATAAAACCAATATAGCCAAGAATAGAGAGAATGCAGAAAATTGAAGAGGGGGAGCTTTCATAGACAATTTCTCAGACAGGTTGTGATTGTGTTGGAATACTGTTATGGTATAGGAAATAATGAGCTGGTTGATTCAGAAAAACATGAAAAGACTTGGACTTATGAAGGAAGATGTTATCCACCTTCAGAGAAACAGATGACAAGAAGAAATAATGCATAGTACAGTTTTACATATATGTATATGAGTATATATGTGTGTACATGTGTATGTTTATAGATATCTATGTATATGTATGTGTGTATCTGCGTTTAATTGTTGCCTTCTTTAGGGAGGCAGAAAATAAAATAAAAAGTCCACAGCAGAGAACAAAAGAAAACCTAGAAGAAAGCAAAGAAAAGCTGGATAGCTTTGAAGACAATGTGTAGTATTTATTATATAGGTTTTCTTGAAATGGAAATTTATTGTTTAATGTTGAATTCTCTCTTATGTTCTGCTTTGTATATAGAAATGTTCTTTTTTTTCTTTTCTTGTTTTGTATTTAAGTTTAAAATGAATAAAAATTTGCAAAAAAAAAGAAAAAGAAAAAGAAATCCTATGTACTTAACACATGTGGCTTTAAAAAAAATGCTCCCCATTCATTGCCATTAGCAGGAATGTCAATCTTACCTAATAAAGGCAGTTTGTGGAGTTACTTTTTTTTTGTCTTTCTTTTTAATCTGTTTTTGTTTTGTTTTGTTTGTAGTTATATAAAGCACTGTTTTTTCTCCTCTTCCCTTTGGCAATGTGGTTCAGGACCTAAGTTTTAATTCAGAACATTACCACTGGGCTGCTAGACATATTGAAATAATTGCTGTATATCATATCTTAAATATATGTTGGTATTGTTTTTTAAATTAACCTGTCCCTCCCAATGCTCTGTGGGCAGCTAGGTGGCACAGTGGATAGAGAACACTGGACTTGGAATCAGGACCTGAGTTCAAATCTGGCCTCAGACACTGTGTCTGTGTCTAGCTGTGTGACCCTGGGCAAGTCATTTCACCCTGTTTGCCTCAGTTCCTCATCTGTAAAATGAGTTGGAGAAGGAAATGGCAAACCACTACAGTATCTTTGCCAAGAAAACCCCTCAAATGTGGTTGCAAAGAATCTGAAATGACTAAACAACAACAAAATTAACTTATCATTCCATTTATATTAGAGGCTTTTCCAAACCTTTTCATCCCTCCTCAAACCTTCCCTAGCTTTCCTTCCTCTTTCCTTTCATCTGAAAACCTTACCTCATTGAAATAATTTGCCAAGAGCTTCCTCATTTCCCCTTCTCAACTCATATGTCTCAGATGCCTCCTGCCATTATCTCATCCTTCACCTTTGTCTCACATGATGCGGTGGCCCCTCTCCTTATGATCCCATTCCATCCTGCGTTCTCTATAATCCCCACTCTCTCATTTATATTTAACCTCTCCCTGTCTACTGGCTGCTTCCCTAGTACTAATAAACATGCTCAGATCTCTCCTATCCTCAAAAAACCCTTCATTTGATCCAGCCACACTCCATATGGTCCTCTGTCTCTTCTCCCTTTTGAGACAAAACTCCTTGAGAAGACCAACTATAATCACTGTCTCTACTTTCTTTCCCTTAACTCTCTGTAGTCTGGCTTCTGACTTTATCATTCCATCTAAAGTGCATTTTCCAAAGTTGCTAGGGATCTCTTGCCAAATCCAATGGTGTTTTCCTAATCCTTACCCTTCTTGACCTCTCTGCAGCCTTTAACACGGTCAGTCACTTTCTCCTCTTTCATGTTCTCTCTATTTTTTTCCTGACATTCATCTCTCCTAGTTCTCCTCTTGCTTATCTGAACACTCCTCAGTCTCCTTTGCTGGTTCTTCACCCAGATCACACTCATTAACTTTGGTTGTTCCCCAAAGACTCTGTCCTGGGCTCTCTTCTCCCTCTGTAATTATTTTACTGGATGACTCAGCTCCCATGAATTCAATTACCATCTATGCTGATGAGCTCTAACCACTCTGCTCACCTCCAGTCTTACATCTCCAACAGCCTTTTGGACATCTCAACTACATGTCCTGTAGACATCTTAAACTCAAAATGGCCAAAACTGAAATCATTATCTTTTCTCCAAAAGCCCTCCTCACCTCTAAATTTCCCTAGTACTGTTGAAGGTACCACCACTTTCATTCACCCTGGCTCACAACCTAGGCATCATCTTTGACTCCTCACTTTCTCTTGTGCTCCTCCTATAGCCAATATGTAGTCAAGGCCTATTGATATTTACCTTGGTAACATCTCTCCAATATGCCCTTTTCTCTCCTCTGTCGCTGCCATCACTCTGGTACAGGCCCTCATCATCTCACACTTGGACTATTGCAGTAGCTGCTGGTGGGTCTGCCTGCCACAAGGCTCTTCCCACTCCAGTCCATCTTCTACTCAGCTACCAAAGGGATCTTCCTAAAGCACAGGTCTGACCATATCACCCAACAACCACTGCAAACTCCAGTGGCTCCCTGTGCCCTCCAAGATTACACATAAAATCCCTGTTTGGTGTTCAAATCCTTTCATATCTTTCATCCTCTTTCCAGTTTTCTTATATCTTATGCTTCCCCGGCATACTCTGCAAAAACCAGTACTGTACCTTGAACAAGACACTGTATCTCCCAACTCTAGGCATTTTCAGTGACCATCTCCCATGCCTAGAATTCTCTCCCTCTTCATCTCTGCCTCCCTCTTGACTTCCCTGGCTTCCTTCAAGTTCCAGCTTGAATCCTACCTTCTATAGGAAGCCTTTTCTAATTCCCCTTAATTCTAGAAGCAAACAAACATGGTAGTATAGTTTTTGACAAACCCAAAGACCCCAGTAACTAAAGAAAGGATCCACAATCTGACAAAAAACTGCTAGGAAACTGGACAGCAGTCAGGGACAGATTAGATTTAAACCAACATCTCACACCATTTACCAAGATAAGTTCCAAATGGATACATGACCTAGATTTTTTAAAAAGTCATATTATCAATGAATTAGAGGAGCAAGGAAGAAATGATCTTTCCCCTGTGAATACGGGAAGAGTTTGTGACTAAACAAGTAATAAAGAAGATAACATAAAATAAAGTGGATAATTTTAGTTAAATTTTTTTTTTAATTTTTGCAGAAACAATTTATTGCAGTTAAAGTTAGAAGGGAAAGAGGTAACTTGGGGGAGGGGAAAATCTTCACAACAAGTTTCTCTTAGAAAGGTCTCATATCCAAGATGTGTAAAGAACTGATTCAAATTTATAAGATTAAGAATAATTCCCCAATAGATAAATGGTCAAAGGACATTAAACACAACATTTTCAAAGAAATAAATCTAAGTTATCAATAACCATATAAAAAATACCCTAAATCACTAATAATTAGAAAAATACATGTTCAAGTTTTCACTTCACACCTATCGATTGGTAAAGATGACAGAGGAAAGTGATTAAATGTTAAAGGAAGTGTGGGAAAACAGGCACACTAATGTACTATGAATGGAGCTGTCCATCCACTGCTGTCCAGTCATCTTGGAAAACAATTTGAAACTATGCCCAGCAAACTACAAAACTTTAGGCATAACCTTTGCTCCAGCTATACTACTACTTAGCCTATGTCCCCAAAGAAATCAACAAAAGAAGAAGAGAATCTTGATGTATAAAAATATTTATAGTAGTTCTTTTTGTGGTAGATAAAAATTGGAAACTGAGTTTCAGCCCATTTGAGAAATGACTAAACAGATTGTGGTATATGAATGTAATGGAATATTATGATGCCATAAAAATTATGAAATGGACAGAAATGAGCAAAACTAGGAGAACAATCTACATGATGATAACATCATTAGAAGTAAAAACAACTTTGAAAGACCTCAGAATGCTGTTTAACATGATGATAAACCAACCACAAATCTAAAAGGTTGACTAGAAAACATAACACTCATCTCCTGCCAGAGAAGTGGGTTGGTTTTTTTTTTTTTGCATCTTGTCTCTATCTGTTAGCTCCTTATCTGCTGCCTAAAAACACATCTATACCTCACTAATTCTTTTGCAAACTTTTTTAACTTATATGTAGAGCACATTATGTGAAATACCATGTGAAATGAATCAAAAGCCAGAATTAAGGTTGCATGGAGAAATATCAACAATTTCCAATATCCAGATGATACCACTCTGATGGCAGAAAGTGAAGAAGAAATAAGAAACCTCTTGAGGGTTAAAGAGGAGAGTAAAAAAGCTGACTTGAAGCTTAATATTAAAAAAAAAATCCTAAGATCTTGGCAAGTGGTCTCATCACTTCCTGGAAAATAGAGTAAGAAGAAATGGAAGCAGTGTCAGATTTTATATTCTTGGGCTCAAAGATCACTGCAGACAGTGACTGCAGCCATGAAATTAAAAGACGCTTGCTCCTTGGAAGGAAAGCTATGGCAAATCTGGACAGCATGCCAAAAAGCTTTATCATCACAAAACTGAGCACCACAGAATCCACATTCTTAAATCATGGTGCTGGAGAAGACTTTTGAGAGTCCCTTGTATAGTCTGGGAGCCAAGATGGATAAGAAAGCAGTGGGTCGCACTTACCCTCTCTTGTTGACCTCGAAGAACCCAGAAAATACTGCCCCAGGAGGAATCCTGGAACAGCAGAGCCAGCACAGAGACAAGGTACAGCAGTCTTTTGGCTTATGGGGGAGGGGAGCTTGACGGGAGGGATCCCTCTTGCTGTAGCTGAAGGGGACCAGTACAGGACAAGAGGCATCCTGGCTAGCCAGCAGCAACCACCTCAGAGGACCAGTGGGAGATCCTGAGCCCCAGGGTGATGGAGTAGCAAGCACCAACACCAGGACCGCTGGAGTGTCTTAGCACAGACAAGGGAACCAGCAGACAGCAGTGCGGAGAACCACCACTTGCATCAGCGGATGGGAGTCCACCAGTGGATGAGCCTACATGTGCTCTAGTGCAGCCCTGGGTCAAGAAGTGATCCCCAACGGCCAAACCAACCCTACCTCCCACCCCATGAGCTTCAGGGAAATGCAGAGGGAACCCACATGGCCTAGGCACATACCAGCCACCACCAACAGCTCCAGCTCAGCACCAGGTAAGCTACCAAGCCCCTAATGCCAAGGAAGTACAAAAGCTAACTGAAGAAAGTCCCTTATACAGCAAGGAGATAAAATCAGTCAATACTTAAAGAAATCAATTCAGGCTATTTATTGCAAGGTCAAATACTGAAACTGAAGCTCAAATACTTTGGCCACATAATAGGAAGATGGGACTCATTGGAAAAGACTCTGATGTTAGGAAAGATTGAAGACAAAAGGAAAAGGGGATAACAGAGGATGAGATGGATAGATAGTGTCATGGAAGCAACCAACACGAGCTTGGGGAGACTTTAGGAGATAGTGAAGGATAGAAGGGCCTAGTGTGCTATGGTCTATGGGGTCATGAAGAGTTGGACAGGATTGAACAACTGAGCAACAACAACAAAAAAAGCAAAAAACAAAAAACAAAAAACAAAACAAACAAACAAACAAAAACTGTGGGTAAACACCAAGTCTGTGTCCTGGGCTCTCTTCTCTCTCTCCACACACTCTCTTTCAGTGACCTCATCCACTCCCATGGGTTCAATTATCATCTCTAAGAAGATGACTCCCAGATCGAGATGTACAGCCCAGATCTCTCTCTCTCTCTCTGTCTGTCTCTCTCTGTCTGTCTGTCTCTCTCTCTCTCCTGAGCTCCTGCTCCACATTATCAACTACATATTGGAAATGTCCAAATTAAAAATGTCCAACACAAAACTCATAATTCCCTCCTGGCCCTCCAAACCTACTCCTGTTCCAAACTTGTCTATTTCTGTAGAGAGCACATCCTTTTAGGATCCAGAATTTGCAGCTTCAGGGTTACCCTCTCCTCTTCATTCTCACTCACTCCAAATATTGACTCAGTTGCCAAGTCCTGTTGATTCTACCTCAGTGTCTCCTGCATCCCTCCCCTGCTCTCTACATAAAACATGGCCACCACCCAAGTTCAGTCCCTCCTCATTATCTCTCACCTGAACTACACAAGGTCCCCTTAATTGGTTTCCCTACCTCCTTCCCCAACTCCAATCCATCCTCCCATCAGCTAATAAATGGATTCTGACTGTCAACTCCACAACAAATACACTCAATAAACTCCATTGGCTACGTTTGATCATGAATAAAAGCTTTCCATTGCTACAGGGATATAGATGTGTGTATGTTGGGGGGTGGGGGTGGGTTGTGGTTCTTCCTGTTTCCAACAGACACTATTGATTCTCTGCCTTGACTAAGCAGTGACCCTTACAATAGTTGTTGCAAAGCCCTTGAGGATGGTGATTATGGCTGATTTGGTTATGGAAATCATAAGGTAGCCTCCTCTGCTTCTACTGAGGGTAATTAGGCATCCAGCTGACTGGCTGCCAGTACCTATTTCCTTTACCGGAGAATCATTAAGCTACAGCTCATTTCCCCATTCAGACTAGGAGATGGCCCCCCGGCTTCTCCCAATGGGGATGCTAATTAAAAAGGCAAAGGCCAATGGGGGCTTTGATTTTCATAATTATAGCTGACTTGTCCATAGGCCCATACTGTCACAAAGCCCTCCTAAGCCACAGACTCCTAAGCCAGCCTTCTGTCCACTAGCTCAGTATGCCTCCCCCACCCCTCATTCCCAATAGAAGGCCCAGAAAGAGAATAGTCTTTTTCAAAGGCATGGAGCTAGAAAGGTACCCAGCAAGGCCTGGGATCCTCCTTTTCTGACTCCAGACCTGGTGTTCCTAGCACTGCACCTCACTGCCTGTCTTACATGTAGGTTTGTGGGTGAGGGAGGGAGGAAAGGGTGAGGAGAAGGAAGGGGATTTTTTTGAGTCAGTGGGGCCCTCTCCCTCTGTGAATGCTTATACAGCTTTCTAAGAGCTGGGAATAACTCAGAACTACCCTAGCGGCAGGTACTGGGCCTGACAAATCCTCCCCCTCATGGCCCAGATCTGCCACCCCTGAGGGTCCTGTGGCCACTGCCCCCTGCCACATACTGCTAGTCCTGGGGACCCACTCCCCTCCTGGGATCAGTGGCAAAAGGGACAAAGGAGATGTGTGCTGACCACACTGGCAGCTGCCACCTCTCTGGCCATAGGCATGACCTGCCTATGGTAAACTCAGCTGCGGCCCTCCCCAGAGCCTAGCCTCTTCTACCTCCATTCCCACCGTGCCCTCTGGACCCTTCCTCTGTTGGGGTGCAGCAGAAACATTCCTGGCTTTCAGAGTTAGACACCCTGAAACTTCAATCCTAGCTCTGCCCCTTACCAGTTGTGGGGCCTTTGGACAGTCACCTCCCTCATCGGGCCTCAGTTTGCTTAGCTTTGTCTTTGTAAAAGAAACATTAGGAATTGCTAGCTGGCATTTAGATGGTGCTTTAAGGTTTGCAAAGTGCCTCACAAGCATTATCTCTGATCCTGACAACCACCTTTGGAGGGAAGTGCCATTAGCATCCCCGTTTGGCTTGCCCATGGTCACACAGCTAGTAAGTGCTGGAGACTGGATTTGAACTCCAGTCTTCCTGACTCCAGGTCTAGCATTGTATCTGCTAGGTCACCCAGCTCTACAGACAGAGCTACCCATTTCAGGGGGCCCACACATGTATATGTATGATCCACCACATCTCTAGGGCCCAGGCCTGAGAATACTCCCCACCTACTCTAGGCCACCTAGAAATGGCCAGTGAGAGGGAGCAGAGGAAGGCTGGAAGGCAGCAAAAAGCTGAGCTCTCACAATGAAGGGGAAAAAAAACACGCTCCCCCAGTAGTACTATCACTGTGGCAGGGCAATTGTTAGGAAGAAAGGAGAGAGTGTATGCTACTATCATTGTTGTGATTATCACTCAGCAACCATTCTGGGGCTAGTGCTGGAATTTATTGTGTGGCCAAGTTTTGACTTCAGTGTGCACTCTTCAGTGTGACTATTCTCATTCAGTCCAGGGCTGGATTCAGGCAGGAGTCTGGAGTAGATTTGGGCTCAGTCTGGGGCTTAGTCGGGGCTAATTGAGGCACAGATTAGATTTTACTTTGTGACCAAGATCTAATGTCAATTTGTATCTAGAATCCAGCATACTCAGGAGCTGGGTTTATGGTCCGGTCTGCTTACGGTTGGGCTCAGTCTGTGGTTAGGGTTAAGGTTCAGTGTTCTGCTCCTTCTTGATTCTAGTTAGGACTCAGTCTGGGTCCAGGATTGTGGTTCAATTTGGCTGGGTTTGGGGTCAAGACTCACTTGAGGCAGTGACTTGGCCTGAGGCTGGGGCCTGGATCTAGGCTCAGCCTGGAGTTCAGATTGGGTTACGGTTTGTGTTCTGGGCTTGGGTATCCAACTATATTCATAATCAAGACCCCACTGAGGCTGCAGTGGATTAGGGTTAGGATTTTAAAAATCAAGTAAAAGTAGTAGAGGAAAGATTAGGAAAAGAAATATAAGCAATACAAGAAAATTATGAAAGGAGAATTAACAGCTTAGTAAAAGAGGCACAAAAAAATACTGAAGAAGATAAATTCTAAAAATCAGAATTCGTATAAAAGTCTTCTAAATTCAGAAAGAAATAAAATGCTAAGGGGACAGGGAGGGGGGAGAAGATAAAGGACGGATCTCTAGAGGGGAGGGTGAGGGGATATGTTAAAAGGGGGTGTATAGAAGGGCGTTTAGATTTAAGGGAGTGGGAGGATAAGGGAGGGATCCTTGGAGGGGGGGCAGGTTAAGTAATAGGAGGGCAAGGCAGAAGGTAGAAGTAAAGTAGAAGAGTTAGAAGGGATAGGAAATAAGAGATATGCACAAACATAAAATCAAAGATCAGAAGTAGAATTTGTTAGGGAAAGTATATGTGTATGTATGTATGTATGTATGTGTATATAATTATATGTGCATCTATATCTATATCTATATCTATATCTATATCTATGTATAAACATATTTGAGCTTAATTGTAGCCTGGGTGGGGGGACAAGAAGGAAGGGGGAAAAAGAACAAACCAAAAAGTTCACAGCAGACAATAAAAGAAAACTAACAAGGAAACAAAGAAAAGGTGGACAGCTCTTAACACAATTTGTAGTACTTATTATATAAGCTTTTGTGAGAACGAAATTTATTGCTGTATATTTTGAATCCTCTCATGTTCTGCTGTGCACATGGCATACTTTTTATTTCCTTTTCTTATTATGTATGTAAGTTTCAATATTTAAGTTTATAATGTTTCTTTTTCTTTTCTTATTATGTATTTAAGTTTCAGTAATAAAAAAAATCAGAATTGACCAAATAGTAAAAGAGGTACAACTCCACTCCCACCCCACCCCCAATCGCTACCTTGCTATGGTGGAGGGACTTGTGTAACCCAATGAAACAATGAGCTATGCCATGCAGGTTATTCAAGACAGATGGGTCAGAGTGGAGAGTTCTACCAAAAGGTGATCCACTGGTGAAGGAAATGGCAAACCACTCCAGTATTTTTGCCAAGAAATCCCAGGGACAGTACTAAAATGATAACAGAGATAACATCAGAAGATGAGCCCCTTAGGTCATAAGGTGTTCAATACACTACTGGGGAAGAATAGAGGACAACCACAAGTAGTTCCAGTACTAATGCAGCAGCTAAGCCAAAGCCAAAAGGAAATTCAGCTGCAGGTGTGTCTAGCAATGGAAAGAAAATTCAATGCTATAAGGATCAATATTGCACAGGAACCTGGAATGTAAGATCAATGAACCAAGGTAAACTGGACGCGGTCAAACAGGAGATGGAAAGATTAAACACTGACATCTTGGGTGTCAGTGAGAATTACCTGAAGAGCAGGCTGGTTTTTAAAGAGGCACAGGAACTAGAGACCAAATTGCTAACATTTGCTGGATTATGGAGAAAGCAAGGGAGTTCCAGAAAAATATCGATGTCTGTTTCACTGACTACACTAAAGCCTTTGACTGTGTAGATCAAAACAAAATGTGGCAAGTCCTCAAAGAGATGGGAGTACCAGATCAGCAATAATGGGATTAATTATCATATAGAAACAAATCTTTTCCAAATCAAAATCTCTAACACTGATCACTCTCTTGAACTCCATTACCATATCACACCTGCCTGTTCACATCATCTCTCATATGGCCCATAAATATATGAAATTCAACATGGCGCAAAAAGAGTTCATCATCTTTCCTCCTAAACTTCTATCTCTCTCCAAACTCTCCTATTTTTGTCAAGGTACTACCATTCTCTAAATCAGAGGTGTCAAACACACGTCCCATTGGCTGAATGCAACCTACAGCATTTCTGAGAAGTCAGAACCGGATTAAAAAGTAATTGGGAAATATTTTGATAAATAAAATACAATAAAGCATAATATCACATTAAAAACACAAAGCTCATCTGCAACCCACAGCAGTCCTTATGTATGGTTCAGCAGCCCCGGTTTTTACTTAAATTTGACACCACTGCTCCCAGTCATCAAGGTTCATGACTTCAGAATAATACTCAACTCTTTGCTCTCTCGTATACCCCAAATTTAATTATTTACTAAATCTTATCACTCATCTTTAAGTCAAGTCAAGTAGCATGCATTAAATGTCTAGTATGCACCAGGTACTGGGCTAAGCACTAAAGATATAAAGAAAGGCAAAAGACAATCAGCACTCTCAAGGAACCCAGACTTGAATGAGAGAGAAAATCAGCAAACGATTTTGTACAAACGAGGTATAACCAGGATGAGTCGGGGCAAGTGGGTGGGCAGGGAGTCTCAGAGGGAAGGCAATGGGAAGACTGGGAAGGTGAGACTTGACTGAGAATTAAAAGAATCCAGGTAAGCTAGGAAGTGGAGATGAGGAGAGTTCCAGGGATGGGGCAGCAGCCAATGAAAATGCTTAGATTCAGGAGATAGATTGTCTTCTTCAAGGAAAAGCAAGGAGAACAGCGTTACTGGATTGTAGAGTATATTTAGGGCCAATGGGATTGGGGGAAAGAGGGAATCAAGTAAATAAAAGAATAGAAACATAGAAAGGAGTCAGGTTATGAGGGGCTTTAAAAGGCAAACAAAGGATTCTGTATGTGATCCTGGAGATAAGTGGGAGCCATTAGAGCTCACTGAATAGGTGAATGATATGGTCAGACCTGTACATTAGGAACATCACTTTGGCAGCTGAGTGGAGTATGGATTATAGTGGAGGGGGCTTGTGGCAAGGAAGCCAACAAACAGGCTATTGCAATAGTGCAGATGTGAGGTGATGAGGACCCACACCATGGCAATGGCAGTGGCAGATGAGATTGGCTCAGGGAAGAGAGTAAAAAGTTGAGGATGATACCTAAATTTGTGAATCTGGGTGACTGAGAGAGGAGGGCTGAATCCTCGACATTAATAGGGAAGTTAAGAAGGGGGAAGGGTTTGGAGGGAAAGATAATGACTTCACTTTCGGACATGTTGATTTTAAGATATCTTTGAGACATCCAGTTTGAAATGTACTCACACCAGTAGACATGAAATATAAATGAAATAAAAACAAGGATTTTTTTTGTTGGAGGGGAGCACTAACTAGCAGTGGGGGTGGGGGTGTTAAGAAAGGCTTTTTGTGTTGAGCTGACCTTTAAAAGAAGCTCAGGATCCAACGAGGCAAAGGTAAAGAGGGGATATATTTCAAGCATGGAGGAAAGCCAGGGCAAAGGTACTCCAACAGGGAATTGAATATCCTATTGTCTTGAGTGAGATATGGTAACTTGGTCTATTTGGATGTACCAAAGAGGGTACAAATGTATCATAAACCTGGAAAGATAGGCTGGAGCCAGATTTCAAAGAACTGTAAATACCAAATGAATAGTTCATATTTTATTGTAAAGGGAAGAGGAAACCATTGGAGTTTCTTGGACAGAGAAATCATGGTGAAACATATGTTTTAGGAATAACTTTGATAACTTTGTGGAGGATGGACTGGAGAGGGTGAAGATTTGAGCAGGGAGACCAATTAAAAGACTATAGCAATAATCCAAGTTAGAAGTGGGGATAGCCTGAACTAGGATAGTGCTCATCTGACCGGAGAGAAGGGGATGGATGTGATTTTGTGGAGGCAGAATTGACAAGACTTAGCAAGTAGGGATTCTCAAAGGATTCTGAGGTTATGAACCTGGGTGACTAGAAGTCGCCTTTTACAGAAATATAAAAAACTTGGAGGTGGGTTTCAGGGGTTGAGGAGGGATAATGAGTTCTGTTTTTGGACGTGCTAAGTTTGAGATAACTACAGGACATGCCATTAGGTAGTTGTCCAATAGGTAGTTGGTGGTGTGGGACTGGAGCCAGGAGACAGAATCATGCTAGATATATGGATCTAGAAATCATCCTCAGGGAGATACTTGAACATATGGGAGCTGATGAGGTGAACAAAAGAGAGATTATAGAGAGGGAAAAGAAGAGGGCCCAGGACACACTCTTGAAGTACAGTCACAGTCAGGGGTGGGACACAGGGATGTTAGCAAAGGAAACTGATAAGTATCCAGGCATGTAGAAGAAGAACTAAGAGAGAGTAATGTCAGAAAAACTCAGAAAACAAAGTGTCTGGGAGGAGAGGGTAGTCATCAATGTCAAATGTCGCAGAGGGATCAATAAAGAGGAGTACAGAGAACAGTCCATTAGCCGTGGCAATAAGAGAACACTGGCAACTTTGGAAAGCGCAGTTCCAACAGAATAATTAGGTCAGAAGATACTGTAAGTTGAGAAGTGAGAGAGAGAAGAAGAAGAGAGGAGTCAATAAATAGAGGCAAGTTGTTTTCTAAGAGTTTGGCCAGGGAATTGCCAGCAACCGAGTATATCATACAGCTTGTCTCAGCTGACCGCAAGTTGCATGGGTATAAGACTTGAGATATTCCAGATATTAAGATATTGAAATATTGAGCTCCTTCAAGGATGGGGAGGGTAACCAAGGCAGATTGTTGTGAAAGAGACTGGCAATATTTATGAGGAATGGCAAGATGGCAGATTAGAGGCAACCTAGATGAATTCTCTCAACATTCCCCTGCAAACAACTTGAAAATAACTCCTCAAATCAAATTTTGGAGCAGCACAGCCAACAAAAGGTCAAGGTGTGACTTTTTCCAGCCTAAGAAAACTTAGGAGATTGACAGGAGAAGATTGTGGAGGTGGAAGCCTGTTGGAAGGAAAAGTTTGTGGGGGATGGAAGCCTGTCTGGAACCCACAGAGGTAGCAATAGCAGCCACAGCAGTGGCAGGTTCAGGAGCTCTCAGATCAGAGACAGTAAGGGGGCTGGACAACTGTCAGAAAGCGATTACAAGAGATCCTTTGTGGGCAGTGGGTGCATCTGGTGCTGACTGGAAACTCTACTGCCCACAAACTGTTCTGGGTTGCAGTTCCAGGGCATAGAGGAGCACTGGTATTCAGTCACAAGGGAGCAGGATCCCTGCTTACAATTCCAGGGCCTAGAGGAGCACTAGCACTTACAATTGGAGGAGAACAAGGGACATGGTCATAGTTCCAAAGCAAAGAAGAGTTCTAGGGCTTGTGGCTTTAGGGAACCAGGGGCCCTAACTAGGTAAAGACCAAGAGAGCAGTGACTACACCTCTCCCAAGATCACACCACCTTGGAAGCAGAGAAAACTTGCAGACCCCCAGGACTAGCTCGGAAAACAGCAGCACAAAAAAGCCTGAAATTTGGGACAGTGCCTCCCTATTGTGTGGTGAGAAGAGCCCAATTTTAACATAAAGTTATAAGTCAAGAAATAGGCTGACAGGGGGTTATAGAAGGATGTTTAGATTAATGGGAAGAGGAGGATAAAGGAGGGATCTGTGGGAGGATAAGGGAGGGATCTTTAGAGGGGAGGGTGAGGGAATAGGTCAAAGGGGGGCATATAGAAGGGTGTTTAGATTAATGGGAAGGAGAGGATAAGGGAGGGATACTTGGAGGGGGGTAGGTTAAGTAATAGGAGGACAAGGTAGCAGGTAGAAATAAAGTAGAGGAGTCAGGAAGGATAGGAAATAAGAGATATGCACAAATATAAAAACAAAGATAAGAAGTAGAATTTGATAGGGAAAGCATATGTCTATGTATGTATGTATGTATATATATGTATATGTGTATATATATGTCTATATTTATATATAAATATATCTGTGTTTAACTTCGGAGGTGGGGAATGGAAGGGTGGGGAAGAACAAAGTAAAAAGTGCATAGCAGAGAACAAAAGAAAACTTACAAAGAAACAAAGAAAAGATGGACAGCTCTCAACACAATGTGTAGTATTTACCACATAAGCGTTCTTGAAATGGAATTTTATTGTTATATATTTTTAATTCTCTTTTACATTCTGCTGTGCACACGACATGCTTTTTTTCTTATTTTGCATTTAAGTTGCAATATTTAAGTTTATAATATGTTTCTTTTTTTTCTTGTGTATTTAAGTTTTAATATTTAAGTCTAAAACAAAAAAAAATAAAAATGAAAGAAATAGGCTAGGGAAAATGAGCAAACAACAACAACAAAAGAATCTGATGAGAAAAAAAAAAAACTACTATGGTGGCAGGGAATACCAAGACATAATAAACTCAGAAGAAGACAGCAATGTGAAAACAGCTACAAATAAAGGCTCAAATAAAAATGCTAACTGGACTCAAGACCAACAAGAATTCCTGGAAGAGTTAAAGAAAGGTATAAGAATGGTAAATGAAAAATTGAGAAAAGAAATGAGAGTGACACAAGAAAATTATAAAAAAAAAAGAATTAACAGTTTGGTAAAAAGAGGCACAAAAATACTGAAGAAAATAATACCTTAAAAAATAGAATTAGCCTAATGATAATAGAGGAACAAAAATTCACTGAAGAAAAGAACTCTTTAAAAAAATTGGCCATCCCCAATCGATAAATGATCAAAGGATATGAATGGACAGTTTTCAGAGGAAGAAATTAAAGATATCTATAGTCATATGAAAAAATGCTCTAAATCACTGTTGATTAGAGAAATGCAAATCAAAATGACTCTGAGGTACCACATCACACCTATCAGATGGGCCAACATGACAAAACAGAAAAATGATACATGTTGGAGAAGATGTGGGAAAATTGGAACACTAATGCATTGTTGGTAAAGTTGTGAACTGATCCAACCATTCTGGAGAGCAATTTGGAACTATGTCCAAAGGGGTATAGAAATGTGCATACCCTTTGACCCAGCAATACCACTTCTAGATCTGTATCTGAAAGAGATCATAAAAAAGGGAAAATGACCTACATGTACAAAAATATTTATAGCAGCTCTTTTGGTGGTGGCCAAATATTGAAAATTGAGGGGATCCCCATCAATTGGGGAATAGCTGAACAAGCTGTGGTATATGAATGTAATGGAATACTATTGTGCTATAAGAAATGATGAACAGGCAGATTTCAGAAAAATCTGTAAAGACTTATATGAACTGATGCTGAGTGAAGTAAGCAGAACCAGGAGAACACTGTGCACAGTAACAGCCACACTGTGTGATGACTGACTTTGATAGACTTAGTTCTTCTCAGCAATGCAAGGATCTAAGACAGCCCCAAAAGACTCATGATGGAAAAAACTATCCACATCCAGAGAAAGAACTATGGGATCTGAATGCAGATGGAAGCATACTATTTGCTCTCCTTTTCTTTTGTAGTTTTGTTTTGATTCAACTTTCTCGTGGTTCCTCCCATTGGTTCTAATTCTTCTTCACATCATGACTAATGTGAAAATATGCTTAATATGAATGTATAAGTAAAGCTTATATCAGATTGCACACTGTCCTGGGGAAGGGAGAGAAGAAGGAGGGGGAGAAAATTTGAAACTCAAAATCTTATGGAAGTGAATGTTGAAAACTAAAAATTAATAAATAAATTGGAAAAAGAGGTACAAAATCTCAGTGAAGAAAATAATTAAAATCAGAATTGGGGAAGTAGAAGCAAATGACTCCATGACACATCAAGAAACAATAAAAACAAAGTCAAATGAAAAAAAAAGAAAAGAAAATGTGAAATGTCTCATTGGAAAAACAATTGACCTGGAAAATAGATCAAGGAAAGATAATTTAAGAATTATTGAACTACTTGAAAGCTGTGATTAAAAAAAAAAGAAGCCTACACAACATATTTCAAGAAATTATCAAGGAAGACTGCCTTGATGTCTCAGACCCAGAGGGCAAAATAGAAATTGTAAGAATCCACTGATCACTTCCTGCAAGAGGTGTCTAAATGAAAACTCTCTGGAATATTATAGCCAAATCCAGAGCTCCCAGTCAAGAAGAAAATATTTCAAGCAGCCAGACAGAAACAATTCAAATATTTTGGAGCCACAGTCAGAATCACATAAGATTTTGCAATTTCCAACTTAAAGGAGTGGAGGGCTTAGAATATGATATTCCAGAAGGCAAAGGAGATAGGATTATAACCAAGAATGACCTACCCAGCAAAACTGAGTATAATCCTTCAAGGGGAAAATGGTTATTTGATGAAATAGGGGAATCTTAAGCAGTCCTGATAAAGAGACCAAAGCTGAATAGAAATTCTGACATTCAAATACAAGACTCAAGAGAAGCACAAAAAGGTAAACATAAAAGAGTAATCATAAGGTTCTCAACAAAATTAAACTATTTACATTCTTATGTGGGAAGACAATACATGTAACTCCTAAGAACTTGATCATTATTAGGGCAGTGAAAAGGAGGTTACATAGACAGAAAGAATGGATATGAATTGATTATGTTGGAATGATCTCCAAAAACACTGAAGGGGTGAGAAAGAGGTATGCATTGGGAGGAGGGGGAAGGGAGAGGTAGAAAGGAGAAAAATTTCTCACACAAAAGAGGTGCACAAGGAACAGCTTTTACAGTAGAAGAAAAAATGGGGGTGCCAAGCAGGGCTTGAACCTCACTCTGATCAGAATTGGTTCAAAAAGGGAAAAATATATGTGTGCGTATGTATATACACACACATACATGCATACACACATACACACACACTCAATTGTGTATAGAAATGTAACTTACCCAGTGGGGAAATAGGAGGAGAAGGGGATAAGAAAAGGGAAGGTGGGGGAAGATAGAAGAGAGAACAGTTTAAGGGAGGCAAAACAGATTTTTGAGGAGGAATAGGATAAAAAGAGCTGAGAAGAAGAAACAAAAGAAAATGGGATGGAGGGAAAAACACAGTTAGCAATCATAACTATGAATGTGAATGGGATGAGCTTACCCATAAAATGGAAGCAGAGAGCAGAGTGGATTAGAAACCTGAATCCAACAACATGTCGTTTACAAGAGACACACTTGAAACACAAAGACACACTTGAAACAGAAAGACACACACACACAGAGTTAAAATAAAGGGCGGGAGCAGAATCTAATATGCTTCAGCTAAACTAAAAAAAGCAGGGCTAGCAATCATGATCTCAGACAAAGCAAAAGCAAAAAAAAAATTAGTAGACCTAATTAAATGAGATAATCTGGAAAACTACATTTTGCTAAATGGTACCATAGACAATGAAATCATATCAAAAAAATTTACAGCAAGTTTCTCTGATAAAGGCTTCATTTCTCAAATATATGCTGAGCATAGAACTGAATCAAATTTATAAAAATAAAAGCTATTCTCCCAATCGATAAATGGTCAAAGCATATAAACAGGCAGTTTTCAGAAGAAGAAATCAAAGCTACCTATAGACATAGGAAAAAATGCTCTAGATCACTATTGATTAGAGAAAGACAAATTAAAGAACCCAGAGGTACCTCACATCTATGAAAAATTATGAATGTTGCAGGGGATAAGGGAAAAGTTGCTACACTAACAAATTGTTGGTGGAGTAGTGAACTGGTCTAACCATTCTGGAGAACAAAACCCAAAGGGCTATATAAATAAAACCTTTGACCCAGCAATATCACTACTATGTCTGTATCCCAAAGAAATCAAAGAAAAGGGAAAAGGACCTCTATGTACAAAAATGATTCTTTATAGTAGCTCTCTTTGTGGTGGAAATGAATTGGAAATTAAGGGGATGCTCATCAATTGAGGAATGGCTGAACGAGATGATTGTAATGGAGTAGTATTGTGCTATGGGAAATGATGAGGGAAGTGGCTTCAGGAAAACATGGCAAGACCTATATAAACCGATGCAAAGTGAAGTGAGAAGAACCAGGAGATCATTATGCACAGTAACAGCAATGTTGTAATAATGATCAACTGTGAAAGACTTGGCTATTCTGAACAATATAATGATCCAAGACAATTCCAAAGGACTCTTGATGGAAAAATGCTATCCCACCCCCAGAGAGAGAACTGATGAACTCTGAGTGCAAACTGAAGTATAATTTTCTCACTTTATTTTTTTCTTGTTTTTGAAATATAGCTAATATGGAAATACGTTTTGCATGATTTCACATGTATAATTGATAACATTGCTTGCCTTCTCAGTGATTGGGGAGGGGGTAGGAGGAAGGGAGAGAATTTGGAACTCAAAATTTTAAAAGAATGTTAAATAAATAATGATTTTTTAAAACTATCTACGGGGAACAAACACAAATTATATAAAACCAAATGCCATTCCCCAGTGGATAAGAGGTCAAAGGGTATGAACAAACCATTCTCAAAAAGAGAACTGCAATTATAATAGGTGACAAGTGCTCCTTGTTATACAAACTAGTAACGACCATAAGAAAAAATGCTCCAAATCATGCACACATATATTCACATATTACGTATCTCCCTGCCCTGCCCCCCCCCATCATGTGCCTTGGAAGTCAGCTAAACCTCCCCAATGACACAACTCTGTGAGTGATGCTTAGGCCTGTAATAGATTTCCCAGGCTTCCACAGTTGGCCAACGACTAGACAAGTGGCTGATAATGAGGTCAGTTGCTAAAGATACCAATTCCATTGAGAGGATATTGTCCTTTCTGTCTCTAGTTAGGTGTGGGAGGAAATGCTCTTTCTTGGCTGTCTAGTTGATCAGATTTGAATTTTTAAATAATAATTTTCAAACGAAGCATAAAAATAATATGTACACTCCTTGACATCTCCCCCACAAATTCCCCGGATTCCTCTGCAGACACAACTGGCTAGTTCTTATCCTCCTTGTGCTTTTCTGAGGCAGAATTTTTTTCTATAACTCAGGGGTTCATTTACCATACTTTAAACCAACATGCTCCTCCCCCAACAAATACACATAAGTACATATATAGGAGCACCCGAAGAAAGCCAGAGGGCAAAGAAAACATTTTCCAACAAATGCATTCTTGCTTGGGCTCCAAATATTCTGTTTAGCCCAGAACAGAAGCAGTTACTTAAGAGGGTCTTGGGGCATCTTACCTGTAACCTAAGCCATCAGTGGTTCATTCAAAAGCTCAGTAGTTTTAAAAAACCCTGCTAGTTGGCCAAATCCATCCTTTCCTTCCCCACTCAGAGCTGGCTCCTGCCTTCTAGCTGACTGCTCTAAGCCTAAGGAACACATTCTAATTAGATCCAGGAATGTTCAATATTCCCACCCCCATTCCACTTAAGGAGACTCCTCTCTCTTTGTTCATCACAGGTAGTCCTGGCCTATCCTGACTGACCTTTTCCCTCAGGGATCCCATGGTCCACATAGTGGGGTGGAGTCTACTGACTGACAGCAGCAGCTAAGGGAGGGAAATCATGACAGGGAAGAGGAACAGGGATGAAGGCAAAATGCAAAGCTGGACTGAGGATTGGCCCAGGTATAGGAAGCCAGGGCTGCTGGGAACAGAAGCACTGGTCCCTTTCTATACTTTAGAAGCACATAAAGCTGGTCAATAAACACTAATTAACATTACGCCTATTATATGCCAGGCCCTACCCTAAGCAGTGGGCATTGTGCAAAGCACAATGTGCCCATCCTGTCTGCCCACACTATACTCTTCAAAGCCCTATGAAGCCACTTGCCCAGTAGGAATAAGATTAAGATTTTATGCTGGACAATAAAATGCTTTTCTGAGAGGCACTGATCTAATAAAAGCATTGTTCTAAAAGCTGGTGTCCAAAAAAAAATTTAAAAATAAAAAATAAATAAAAAATAAAATAAAATAAAAGCTAGTGTCCAGATTCATAAGCATGATTCCCTCTTTCTCTTGCCATCCAGAAAGACAATTTGAAATAACTTCTTTGCTTTGGTAGAAAATCCACCTGAATATTTCCCCATCCCTTAAAAATGTAAACAATTTTCCCCATCCCCACCTTTCTTTTTGGCTCCACAGCTCTGAACCTAGGGGCAGTAGTGCCAGCCCTCTCTTTGCCAGGGTGAAGCAAGGATTCCTCAGGGCCACTAGAACCTTCATACTGCAGGCAATTCTCCCCATAAGGCTCAGAGTTGGGAATGGGGTTCCATTCTCAGTGTTTCCTTATCAACTCATTTTGCTTGAGGTCCAATGAAATCGTTCAGCTGTTAGCCAGTTTAGTCACTGAGTCATGTGGTCTTGTTTGAAGATGCTGCTCCTTCACCACCACCACCACCATCACTCTATATCACCCCCACTGAAGGACAACAGAGCTCCTTGGTCTTTGGGGTTTATGATCACAAGTGTGGGGCATACATCAGAGAAGAGCCCACATGATAGTTTGCTCCCTTTGGCATGGGTCCACCTAGCTTTTTCACTAAATGGGGACTGGGAGTCCCAAATGCCAAAGGGGCTGCAAGCCCCTGGAATGGTCACTAGATTGGGCCATACCTACTTTTGCCTAGGGAAGAGGTATTTCATTTCTCTTCTCCAGCTTATGGAACTTCAGGCTCCAGATCCCTATGGTCCCTAAGGACCTCATCATTTGAATTAAGGGGTGGGGACTACCTTGAATCTGAGGTCACACAAAGCCTGCACCATCCCCCACCTCCCTTTACTAACCATTCCCACTTCCCTCCACTCTGGCCCTCAATGAAGACAAAACAAGGAAGTAGATTTGTTAAAAGAGGTAATCCTGTGAATATTGGGGTTCCCTCTCCCTTCCCCACCCCACCTTTTTGGTTCTCTTCTGTCTGCCCTTTGAGAAGAATTATATCTTAATTTCTGAGTGGTTCCCCTCAAACCATGTACCCTCCCTCAAAATGATTCAACAACATTCACAATTAGGAATTTAATAAGAATCTCAAAAGTTTCTCCAGGTGCACCTGCCCACCCCACCTCTTTTCCATTCCAGTTGATCACTGAGGTTCTGTTCATGAGGATTAGTTAGTAGAGTTTCCATACCCATCTCAGTGTGGTCCTAGATGTGGAGCTGAAGAGTTAGCGGATGTTAGCGAAGAGACGGAGCACAGATACAGATTCCTCTGCTAAATGGGTTTTGTGAAAAACATTCCAAAATCTCAGGGTCTCATCTCCAGCCCCTGTAACTATAGCCTGTCCATCAGGAGACATTGCTAGATACAGAACTCTGTACAAATGGCCTGTGAGTTTGGCTACTTGGGTCAAGGAGGGGTATTTCCAGATGGCAATCTGGTTTTCAGCATATCCATGGGTGCTGACCAGCTCATTGTCATATCTGGACCAGGCCAAGTTGCACACTTGGGAACCAGTATCGATGTGCTGGAGGGGCTGCCCTGTCACTGTATTCCAGAAGTGAATACACCCATCTGATATCCCACCACCTGATGCTAATAGGCCATGCTGGTGGGGAGACCATGACATAGCTTTCACAGCAGCCACGTGCTTGATGTATCTATGGACAGGTCTTAAATTATAGAGGCTCCAGACTATAACTGTATTGTCATTTCCGCCAGAGGCCAGTATCTGGTAATCTGTGGACCACTTTAACCGACATACCTCCTGCGTGTGACCCTGCAGCCAGCGCTCACACTGTACGGGGGGTGCCCGAAGGTCTCTCTGGAGGATCATTCTGTCCTGGCTTCCAGAGGAAATCTGGTTTGCATTCCAGGCGAGCACACCGACTCGAGCTGTATGACCCTCCACTGTGCACAGAATCTTCTCTGCAGCTACATCCCAGATCTGTACAAAGCCTTTATCTGTACCAATTGCTACCAAGTTACCCTGTTCAGACCAGCCCACGGAGGTCACACAATCTCCTTCCATAGACAGATCACACAGGTTGGTCACCTGGCACGTAGAAGCATTCCACAGGTAAGCACTAGTGCCCAGGCCCACAATGATGATGTTTAGGGAAGACCAGTCTAGTGGATTCAGGTAGAAGTCATTTTGGAGTTCGGGGGCCTCAAGGATTTTGAAAGGGCTTTGAGGGATTTTTCTGGTTAGTTTCTGGTGAGATATTAGTAATATCTGGCTTTTGTTGCTGATGGGAGATCAGACATAAGGACAGGCATCAGGTCTCCACTGCTTAGTGGTGTGAGTATACGTGAAGAGATTCTTTTTGTGTGACGTCCAAGGCTGCAGCCTTCGGCCTTCTCTCGTGGGATCCTGGACATTCTCAATCCCAGCTTCTAGTAGCTCGTTCTTCAACAAGGCAGAATAGACTGGGTTAACTTCGTCACTGTCTGAGGTGGCACCTTCGATTTTCTGTTTCTGCATGGGTGATTTCTCAGGTTCATACAGTCTATGGAAGTGCAGGTTCCAGTTGGCTCCAGCTCTGGAGGGAATGAATCGGTCTCCGTGTTTGTGAGAAGAGGACAATGGAGAACTGGGAAGTGCCAAACTCCAATTCATGTTAGTTCCACCTCAGTTGGCTCTCCTGGGATCTCCTGGGGCTTTTCCTGAGGTCTCACCCTGAGGCAGATCAGGACACAGACTTTGTTGAAGTCTACTCAGGGTAGGAAACTGGCACCTAAAGCTGGGGGTCTGGCAATGGGATTAAACTAAGACAGACAGTTGGATAGACAATGAATGGACAGATAGACAGATGAATGGATGCACATACAAACAGACTCACACACTACAGGTGTGCCTATTTTGGAGAAAGGTCTATGGACTGGAGCAGCCTGGCATTCACGTGTTAGATCCAGGAGGGATGACAGTCAAGGTCAGTCTGAGAAAAAAAAGATGCCAGTTGGGATTTTGATTCTGGGGAGAAAAGCCAAGATCAATCTGTGAGAAACCTTTCAGGATTTCTGTTTCGGGCAGGAGGGGATATCCAAAGTCAGTCTGTGATGACTGTCATCTCAGTACGTAGAAAAGGTGGGGTTGGGGTTGGGGTGGCTTGGCACTCAGAGCCTGAATTCAAGAGTTTAGATGGCTTCAAATAAGTCTGGGAGGTGATACCTTTTAGGATCTCAATCCTGGGAAGAATGGCCAATATAAGTCTAAGATGGGACACCTTTTGGGATCTCAGACCAGGAGAAAATGGTCAAAATGAGTCTAGAAAGCAGAGTTCATTCACGATCTCAGTGGAGAAGGCTGGGTAGGGGCCCACAAAGGACAACAGCCAAGCTCAATCTGGGAAGAGCCACTTTGAGAGATCTTGGTCAGGGAAGATGGGAAAGGGCTTGGGTGCTGCCTATGACTCAGGGTCTGGATCTCCTATGTCCAGGAAAGAAGGAAAGGACACAAAGTAACTCACTAACTGTTGGTGCTCAGCATAGAAAAATATCTGTGAAGGCCAAGCCTTTCCTTTGTGCCACTGGAAGATGGCCAGGGCCAGCTTGGTGCCCTCTGAACTTAGGGCTGTGATTCACGAAGCTGATGGCTCAGGTCAGCCTCTGGAAGATACCTTTCAGGATCTTGGTCCAGAAGAAGATTGGGCCAGAGCTCAAACTGGTGATATCTTTGCCATTGGTGGGAGAAGAGATTAGGTAAATCTGGGAGGGGAGACCTTTTGTGAGATAGGTTGGGGGAGGAGGCACTTTGCCCCTTGTGAACAGCCTAGGAGGAGGTACCTCAGTCTTAAGGGAATGATCAGGATAGGTCTACGAAAAGGGGGCTTTACTAAACTCTATCTGGCGAGAAGGCTGGGGACCTCACAGTTGTCCATGGATCCACCCTCGGGCCAACAATCAAGATCATTCTAAGGCATCTCCAAGACAGTGTCCCGCCTTAGATGAAAGGGGGGAAGGGCAGGGGGCAGGGCAGGGCAGGACCAGTATAAGGCCCTGGGTCTCAGGCTAGCCTGCCAGGGTCTGCCTCAAGGGATTTAGGGGTGGGGCAAAGTCAGAGGGGCGCTCCTAGGCAGGGGCCCAAACTGAGGCCTTTACTGGAAGGGTCAAAGGCTAAGGTGAGAGGCTTACTCCTGGGGATATCTTGCGCTCACCGGCCAACCATGGGCCAGCCTCCGAGGGGGTACAGTGAAGTGGCGCCGAAAGGGCTGGGCCAGTGGGAGGGCAGACCAAGTACACCTCACACTGATGCCTCAGGGATGCCGCTTCCGCCCCGACACCCAACTCCAAGGTACCCTAGATGGCGGCACAGCACACGCACCCCTTCTTACTCAAGATGGCTGCGTTCTCCCCTTCTCCTCCGGCTGCCAGCACTCCCTGGGTGGCCCCTGGAATGCCGTGATAGATTCCCTGCTTTTAGGAACCCAAGAAGGGGAAGGGGAAGGGAGGGGGGAAGAGGAGGGGCGGGGGTAGAAGCCGGAGAACTGTATGCCTAAAAAGCCCAACGGATCAATTTCCAGGGAAAAGAGGAAAAGAAAAATGTAATCCAATGTGATTATATTGATGGAGTTTGATTCCAGAGAAGGCCTTTGCAGAATTGGGGGACTAGGAGTATGGAAAATAGGATATACTGTCAGACTTAGAATATGTGTTGGCTATTTTTACTAAACTCCTCCCCCTTCCCCCTTTCTAAAAAATTCCTTCTTACAAGGATCCATTAGAAAATCCCTTAGGCAAGAGGAGAGGGAGGTATTCAGACATGAAGATGATATACAAACAAGAGATTAACAGTATGTAACAGATTTAGCTGCTTAATCGTTAGTGCTCTGGGCAAATCTAAGACTATACAAGGTGTCCCAAAAGTCTTAGTGCAGTTTTTAAGTTAAAATTTTTGGGACACCCTGTATAAATGGAAAAGATTCAACCCCTATCCTAATCTTATTAATATACACTAGATCTCTCTCTCTCTCTCTGTGTCTCCTCTTCCTCCTCCATTTGTGTCTGTGTGTGTGTGGGTGTGTGTGTGTGTGTGTGTGTGTGTGTGTGTGTGTGTGTGTGTGTACACATATCAGGAATCTGGTGCATGTACAAATCACATCAAATCCACATTACATCCATAAATACGCATATGTGTATAGATATAGCTATGAAACAGAGTAAAACAGAAGCTATTACTGCTGCCTAAGCTTGTTTCTGTCAAATGGACACATGTGTTGTCTACCTATCCCCCATGCCTGATTCGTGTTTTTATGCCCAGGTCCCTACTCCCAACATGAGGCAACCATGTGGTGCAATGATAGTGTGCTGGACCTGAAATCAGGAAGACCCAGGTTCAACCCTGGGCAGATCACTTAACATCTGTCTGCCTCAGTTTCTTCATCTGTAAGGTGGGAATAATAACGTAGCATCTCCCCCAGGTGTGTCCCTACAAACAGGATAATATATCCAAAGTGTTTTGCAGCTTTTCTTGTTCAATCGTGTTTGACTCTTTGTGACCCCATGGACCACAGAATGCCACTACTCTCCATGGGGTTTTCTTGGCAAAGATTCTGGAGTTGTTTGCTGTTTCCTTCTTCAGTGGATTAAGGCAAATGGAGGTTAAATGACTTGCCCAGGGTCATGCAGCTAGGAAGTATCTGAGGCCATATTTGAACCTGGGTCTTGCTGACTTCAGGCCCAGCACTCTATCCACTGGGCCACCTAGATGCCTCTTTGCAGCCTTAAAGCTCTGTAAAAAAAAAATGCTATGATTAAGTGACCACCTAATTTGATGAGGTCGGACTCAAAGCTTTCTAAGGCCTTTTCTAATTCATGGAATCATAGATTTAGAGCATGAAAAAACCTGAGAAGCTGTGTCTAGCCCCATAAATTTACACATAAGGGAACCAAAGGAAAAAAACTGACAGAAGAGATGTGAAAATACTATGTAATGTACTAACTATAGTAAAGTATTAGAAGACACACACACACACACACACATTCTAGTGATGGAAGGGCTTGATAACAACTTGTAATAATTTGAAGGTTCAGAGGAGACCTCAGTAAACTGGTACCCACCTTGCAGTACAGTGGGTGTACTGGGAAAAGAGAAGAGCAGGAGGAGGAGGAAGAGGAGAAAAAGGAGAAGACAGAAGGGAGGTGGTTGAAGGCAGGGCCTGGGGTTGGTCCTGGCTCTGAACTAGATCTGGGGGCTTAGACAAAGCACTCAGGAGTTTCCTCGTTGAAATCAAGGTGCTTAGACTCCAGATCAGGAGACCGTCACATTTTGGAGGTCATGAACCCCTTTGGTAGTCAGTGTGGGGAAGCTGATGGACCAATTTTCAGGATCATGTTTGTTGCCTACGTTCCTAGTTGGAGATGCTCAAGGTCACTTAGAAGTTAGGAAAAACGAACATGTAATTTCTACCCTGCCCCATCCAAGTTCACAGAGCCCCTGAAAACCATCCATAGACTCCTTGGAGAGTGAGGTCTATGCACCCCAGGTTAAGAATCCCTGGAGTAGATTGTCTTTAAGATCTTTTCCAGTAACCTTTCCAACTGGCATTTTGTTGCCCTCGGCTCTTTCAGGATAAAAAGAGGATGACCAGTTGACAATATCATATGGGAGGCTGGACCTTGAAATGGAAAGAAGGAAGGAAGGAGGGAGGGAGGGAAGAAAGGAACAAAGGAATGAAGGAAAGGAGAGAGGAGGGGAGAGGAGGGAGGAAACAATCATATATTTAGCACCTACAATGTGTCCTAACCGCATCAGGTGAGTTAGGAGGATGTCAGCACAAAGCATGTGAAGACTTCCCTGGCCAAACGGGCAGATGAGAATAATTTGTTCCAATGGCCATGAAGGCGGCTGAAGCGGGTGCCGCGGAGCACTTAGAGCTTGATCAAACATCAAAGATGCCAAGGCCATCCACTGCATCCCAGGCCATCACCAGTCATCTTGACTTTCGTCTTACCACTCAACTTCGATGACAGTGAGGGTGATGACTTTGTGCAACTCTACCTTACTTAAATCCAATTCATGAGTCAAGTCCTTGGTCCTCTTAGAAAATGAGGGACAAACAACAACAATGTAAAGAAAAGTAATGGCAGCCACCAAGAAGAGCTGGCAGGAGGTGATCTGGTGTCCCTATAGACTGATCTCCCTGTGCACATTGTACTCCCACCTCCCACAGAGAGCAGGGAGCATTGTTCAGAAGGATGGCCTTGTGTTCCAGCAACATCCTGAGTTATCAAAATACAGTTTGACATTGTACATTCTATTGTATTTACTAAGGCAGGAATGTGGACTATTTTTCTGTTGAGAAGATATTTGTCTACAAGTTTTAAAACAGAAACACTTTTCTGGTTCACCTTCAGCTCAGAAAATTAAAGGAATGGGACAGTTTGCTGCATTCAACATTCTGGGGAATTCACATGTAAACATCTAGCAAAGAGAGGAAACACTGTGGTGTGGGCACTATTGAGCTGAAGTCATTACCTGGGAAATGCAAGTTGGAATCCTGCTTGTGATACTTTTAGCTGTGTGGTGGTCATGAGCACTGAAGTCACTGACCCTCAGTTTTGTAGGAGGGAAGGTGAAACCTGTAGCCCCTCCCTCAGAGAGATGGTGTGAGGAGCCCCTGAGATAATGTACATGAAATACTGTTTAAACTTGAGAGGACTCAAGCATTAAGAGTCCTCAGGATAAGGTTTAGCCTGTGGGAAGTGTGGGTTCCCAATTAATTAACTTTCAGGATGGAAACCTGAATTTATAGGCTTGGCTCTTAGCTTCTTTTTTTATATTAAAATTTTATTTTTTATTTGTTTTTAGTTTTCAACATTCACTTCTATAAGATTTTGAGTTCTAAATTTTCTTCCCCTGCCTCCACTCGCATCTCCCCAAGATGGCATGCAATCTGATGTATGCTATAAATGTACAATCATACTAAATATATTTCCACTTTAGTCATGTTGTGAAAGAAGAATTAGAACCAAAGGGAAAAACCACGAGAAAGAACAAACAAAAAAAGAGAGAGAGAGAGAGAAAGTAGTATGCTTTGATCTGCATTCAGACTCCATAGTTCTTTCTCGGAATGTGGACAGCATTTTCCATCATGAGTCTTTTGTAATTGTCTTAGATCCTTGTACTGGTGAGAAGAGTTAAGTCTGTCAAAGTTGATCATCGCACAATGTTCTCCTGGATCTGCTCATTTCACTCAGCAGCAGAGCATACAAATCTTTCCAGGTTTTTCTGAAGTCAGCCTGTTCATCATTTCTTAGAGAACACTAGTAGTCCATGGCATTCATATACCACAACTTTTCCAGCCATTCCCCAATTGATGGGCATCCCCTCAATTTCTAATTCTTGGCCATCATGAAAAGAATGGCTGTAATAGGCTCTGGAGACACAGCCAACTCATTTGCCCCATTTAAACCCTTTTCCAAGTTGTACAAGTTTCTAAAGTAAATATCATAGTAGCTGTATCTTTGATCAACTTCTATTGGCCCCCTAAGCTACAGATCACTGATATAAGACCTCTCAGATAGAGTTTGACCTACTGATCAATTTGCTGTGCAGACCATTGAATGGACCTAGTGAGACCTTCCAGTGAGACCTTTGAGTCCTTCACAGAGGAGGAGGAGGAGGAGGATGAAAAAGAAAAATGTCAACTCACTGAGGAAAAACCCTCTGGCTCCTTGGTCTCTTCTGAGGAATGCCAGGCAGGGTCCAGTGCCTCTGGGAGCCAACCTGTGAGGAAGAAGCTGATGCCAAGCTTAAAGGATGAAGGTATAGAAATCCCATTGGGAGGGAGTGGGAAAGGGCTGTTTGTCAGTCCATCAGTAGGTAAACATTTATTAAGCACCTCCTGAATGCCAGGCACTTTGTTAAGTAAGTTCTGTTGGCCACCCACTCAGGGTTATACTCCCACCCAGTCCCTACCTTTGCCCAATTTTTTTCTAGAGTAATGAGGGGCAACCCTGCTGCTATTGACAGATTGAGGGTGGACATCTACAATATGCAGAACTCAACAGAGGCAATCCCCTGACTCAGCCCCCCACAAATGAAATGCTGATGATATATGCTCAATGGTTCCTCAGAGGCCACAGGCCAAGTAGAGATAAAAAGTCCACACCAAGGTACATTGCTGAAGAGTGTCAGGCTATTCCAAAAAAGTACAGTAGGGGATAGGGAAAGCCACTGGAAGGCCATAATGAATTACTTCCGCAGACTCCTCACAGTGCATATTGCTCTTCCTCCCCACCTCCTCCTGCCACACAGCCCAGCCTCTACTGCCTGTCCTTCACCCTTCTCCTCATTCTCCTTTCTATCACAGTTTGAATCCTTTCCTGACAGGGGCCCTCTCTGTGAGTTGTACATTCATTGGAGACCTAGGATTGAGAGTTAAAAGGGAAACACCAACACCTGGACCCCTAAGTCGGGGGGGGGGGGGGGGGGGGGGGACCAGTGGAAACCAGCTTGGGAAACCACCAGGTGCCTGGCCATTCTATGGCAACCAGCTCTCCCAGCTCCTCAGCAGTGATCCAAGGGGCCCCAGGCAGATAAACACCCTACAACATTCATCTGAAAGAAGCTGAAGAAAGCAAAAGGAAGCAGAGGCCTGGGTGGGCAGGAAATCTCCAGGAGCCACACTACCCAATCCTACCCCTACAGTTCCACTGTTGCTGTTTCCAGCCCAACACCAGGTAAGCTGCCAGAACCCTACAGCCTCCAAGTGCAAACATAAGAGGCCCCAGCACACAAAGTCATTGACCAGGCCCTAGGCTCCCAACACAAGAAGCTTGGGTCAGTGCCCTCTGCTCCCCAGCAGGAGAGCTCAATCTTTTTAAAGGCCAGGAAATAAGCAAACACCATGAGCAAAAAGAAACGTACAATAGATTCTTATTATGGGAAGAGTGAAGATCAAAGCAGAAATTCTGAAGAGGACAACATTGTCAACAAACCCACATCTGGAACCTCAAAAGGGAATATGAAGTGGTCTGAAGCCCAAAAAGCCTTCTTAGAAGAGCTCAAGAAGGATTATAAAAGTCAAATGAGAGAGGTAGAAGAAAAAATGGGAAAAGGAATGAGAGGTATGCAAGACAGAGTCAATTGCTTGGAAAAGGAAGGACAAAAATTAGCTGTAGAAAACAAGTCCTTAAAAAATACAGTTGGCCAACTGGAAAAAAGGTACACTGAAGAAAACAAGTCCCTAAAAAATACAATTGGCCAAATGGGGAAGGAGGTACAAAATCTAATAGAAGAAAACAATTTGTTAAAAATTAGAATTGGGCAAATGGAAGCTAATGACTCTAAGAGAGAGCAAGAATCAGTCAAACAAAAACAAAACAATGAAAAAACAGATGGAAAACATAAAATACTTCATTGGTAAAACAACTGACTTGGAAAATTGATGCAGGAGAGACAATTTAAAAATTATTGGTCTACCTGAAAATCACTATGAAAAGAAGAGCCTGGACACTATCTTGCAGGAAATCATACAGGAAAATTGCCCTGAGGTCCCAGAACCAGAGGGTAAAATAGCCATAGAAAGAATCCATCAATCACTTCCTGAAAGAGATCCCAAATTGAAAACACCAAGGATTATAGTAGCCAATTTCAAAATTACCAGGTCAAAGAGAAAATACTGCAAGCAGCCAGAAAAAAAAAACAATTTAAATATCATGGAACCATAGTCAGGAGTACACAGGACCTTGCAGCTTCTACATTAAAAGACCATAGGGCATGGAATATGAAATTCCATAAGGCAAAAGAGCTTGGATTACAACCAAGGATCAACTACCCAGCAAAAATGAGCATGATCTTTCAGGGGAGGAGATGGATATTCAACGAAATTGAGGACTTCCATACCTTCCTGATAAAAAGATCAGAGCTTAACAGAAAATTTGATCTTCAAATACAAGATTCAAGAGAGACATAACAAGGTAAATGCAACAGAGAGAAACATGTTATTAATAAAGGCAAACTGTTTACATCCCTACAAGGGAAGATGACACTTGTAACTCTTGAGAACTGTATTGTTATTACAACATGTTAAAGGGGTATACATAAAGGGGTGGGTATAAATTGACTGATGTAATGATGAAAAAAATCTAATCAAGTGTGTTAAATGGATCCAAGTAAGTTAATTAATCTGATCTAACTAAGAAAATGTACTGAGAAAGGAGGAGGCAGACAAGGGTAAATTACATTACAGGAAAAGGCACAAAAACCTATTACAACAGAGGGAAAGAAGGGAGGAAGATGAGCATTGTTTGAACCTTACTCTCATCAAATTTGGCTCAAGAAGGGAATAACATAATCAGTTAGGTATAGAAATCTAACATTCCCTATAGGCAGTAGGAGGGAAAAGGGGAAAGAAAAGGGAGGGGGGATAGAAGGGAGGGAAGAAATAGTAAAGGTAAAGGGGAAGAAACGGGAGGGGACTAATAGAAGGGAAGTGGGACTGAGGGAGGCAGTGGTCAAAAGCAAAACATTAAGGAGGAGGGAAAAGGAGAAAGGAGAAAGAAAAGCATGGGGGGAAAGGATGGAGGGAAAGACACAGATAGTAATCATAACTGTGAATGTGATATGTGAATGTAGTGGAGTATTACTGTGCTATAAAAAATGATGAACAGACAGACTTCAGAAAAACCTGGAAAGATTTGTATGGTCTGATGCTGAGTGAAGTGAGCAGAACCAGGAGAAGGTAGTACACAGTAATAGCCAAGTTGTGCAATGACTAATATTGATCGACTTAACCCTTCTCAGCAATACAAGTATCTAAGATGTCTCCAAAAGTCTCATGATGGAAAATGCTATCCACATCCAAAGAAAGAACTATGGAGTTTGAATGCAGATCAAAGCATATTATTTGATATTTTTTTCTCTTCTGTTGTGTTTTGTTTCCTCTTTCTGGTGGTTCCTACTATTCTAATTCTTACTTACAACATCACTAATGTGAAAATATGTTTAATAAGAATGTATATGTATAGCCCATATCAGATTGCACTCCATCTTGGGGAGGGAGGTAGGGAGGGAGGGGGAGAAAAATTTAAAACTCAAAAGCATATGGAAGTGATTGTTGATAAATCAATATATACATATATATATATATAAATTTTTTAAAAAAGAAAAAAATATCCTTCAAACAAGAAACATGTTTTGTATAGTCCAAGGAAACTTGGCCATCCCCCAGGAGTCATATATAAATTACAAAACTAGCTGGAACTGGATTCATTCAAAAGATTGGAATAAGCATGGTGTTCAGCCAAACCCCTTGAGAAAGAACTGCTTGGAGGTGGGGAAGGAGAGTCCTCAGGAGAAGGCTGGTCCAGAGGATTTTGAACTCCCCATCAGTTTCCTCACCATATCTTCACATCAGCCAACAGCAGCGTCTGCATCGGGATCCAAGGAAGATGAGTGCAGATCTGTCAGGCTGAAGGGAACCTTCTTGAGCATCCCACAAATCGGAGACAATGGTTCTAGCAGTCCAGAGCTGTGAGTTACCCCTTGGCACATCTACTCACTTTCCTCTGACCTTGGTACTTTTGAGAAATTATCATAGTCTTTTAGCAGATGTTTTGTACTCATTGTTTTTATTGCACTTCCTTAATAAATACTCCTTTCTTAAAAGCTAAAAAAAGAGAGAGAGAGAGAGTTAAAAGGGACCTCAGAGTTGTCTCCAACCTTGGATTGACAGATGAGTAAGCTGAGGCCCACATAAGTGAAGTGACTTGTAAGAAGTCATATGGGTAATTTTGACAAGAACTGGATTTGAACCCACATCCTTTGATATGAAATCTGGTCTCCTTTCACTGACACCACACTCTCTCCTAGTTGACATGCTCTCAGGAAACACAGGCTACATTGAATATTTCTGTACAATGAATGTGATTACAAAAACACATCTGCTTCAAGGAAAATAATGAAATGCTTTCCAAGGCCAGATGGAACTGATTTTGGATAGTTTTCTATTTTGGAAAATCCATTTCCACAGGCCATTCTTTCCATTAGCACCAGTCATTGGGATTTGTCTGTCAGGATAATTCTTCAGTGTCTCTCACGACAGAGGGGAGAAAAGAATGCTGAGGCATAACCTGATAATGGACTTCAACTAAATTCAGGGTTACTTGAGCAAAGAAGCTAACCATTTCTCCATCTCCTTAGGAAACAGACAAAGAGGAAACAGGTTCATGTGGCAACTGGGGAAAGAAACTATTTGCTTGCAAGGGCTCTGAACCCTACAGTAGGCTAACAGCCAGGTTCTGAGCCCTTCATTCATCAGCCCTTTGGGCAGGCAGACTTAGGTACACTCTCTAGCCTGGAGGCTGAGCCTGAGATGAGAGAACTTTAAAAAAAAAAAAGAAAGAAAACAAAGATGGTTTTTTCCCCTTGCCACCACCCGAGTGACATCTCCCCATCCTCAATAGCACCTTCCCTAGTAATGGAAAAGTATGGTTCAGCAAAAGAAACCAACAGGTTAGCCATTTCTAACAACATGTTTGTCATTCCAAGCCTCTGTTTTTTTGCTGCTTCTCCTGAGTGGCAGGAGCCTGCTTCTTTCTCAGTCCAAGTAGTTGGCCTCCTGCTGTACTTTCTAATTCAGGGGTTCTATGGGGGGCTCCTCCTCCTATTGTAGCCAATGAGGAAGCCATCCTAAACAATGCCAGTTGTGTTGATGTTTATTATGTTCCAAATAGGAAATTGAAGTGCTGTTTGGTGCCTGGGATTGAGTATATTTATGTGGTCTCATGACAGGGTAGGGTGTCCTCAAGAAATAAAGAGTGACCTTAGAGTAGTTAGTACTCTGCATGGGGTCATCCTAGGGAGGCAGGGCAGAACCCCAACCCCCCAAATGTCTTTTTAGTCTGTTATAATCCTTCAAATTCGGTTGTTAGAGATTCCTACCATGAGTCCTGAAGGAAGGCATGAACAACAAATCATTTATCAGGTACCTACCATGTGCATCACACTGTAGAAAGTGCACGTAGCAAAGAAAACCAGTTCCTGCTCTCCAGGAGCTCACACTCCAACAGGGGAGGCTGCCCAGAGGGGATTCATCAGGTTCTGAGCACACTGAAAGAAGCTTTGGTCCTTAGGGTGCAGAGATAGGCTTGGAGCACTGCAGCCTTCTTAGTTTCATGAAACTAATGATAATGCCTTATGGGTTTCTGAAGTTGAACCACTGGATGGCCTCAAAGACTTTGGTGGCAAGAGCCTTCTTTGTGAGGTCTTCAGTAGCTAGCCCCATGCCACAGTCAGCTAACGTTTCACTGTTCTAATTTAGATGAGCCATTGAACCCGCTGAACTCTGCTGCTCTAGAAGAGAAATTGAGTCAAAAGTGGATCCAGCTTCTCAAGGGCAAGGAAAGTCACACTGGACAACCTCAGGCCTAAATGTGCTTCTTTAGCAACCTCCAGGCATTGTTCCTGGCTCTTTCTTCTGTCACCAAAGAGAACATGTCTCATCCTTCTTCTTCCTCATTTCTGTCTTTCACAGACTTGAAGTCAACCATCACTGCCCCACCCCCTCTGCCCCAAGTGTTCCCTTCTCCAGGCTAAGCAGGTCCCTTTAAGGTCCTTCACCATCCTGGTTGACCTCCTCTGGTCACTCTGTAGCTTATTAGCAACCTCCTTAGACTGCGGTGCCGAGAACTGAAGTCAGGGCCCCAGACTAGTCCAGGTTGGAGCATGGTGGATCTCTTATCTCTTTTAATTTAGTCCAAAGTCACATTAGCCTTTTAGGCTGCCATACCATACTCCTGCCTTGTCTTGAGCTTGTGGTCCACTAAAGTCCCCAGATCTTTTTTATCAGACTGACTGCTGCTTAACCATGCCTCTCTGCTATCCCTTATACCTGCTCTATTCGTAAAGTTGGTTTTGGAGAAACCCAACTACCATCCTCTGTCCTTATCCCTTAGCAATGTTGCCATCTTCTTAGACAGCCCAGTATTCTAGGTTGGTGGGATTGGATCTGGACCCTATCACAGAGGCTGCTAGCTATTTCTCCTGACTATGTGCCATCTGTGTGGTGGATGGGTTTACCTGCTTTGTGAGTCCTGGACAAAAAGTTTTAGTGGCATAGGACCAAACATGGATTCCCCAGGGCAAACCACTGGAGACCTCCTTCCAGGTAGACGTGAAAGCAGCAACTTTGAACACATCCATTTTTCCCCTTCTTACACCATTTCACTGGACTCCATCCTAGCCAGGTTCTCTCCATCTTTTCCTCAAGAATAACATGAGAGTTTTTGTCATAGTCATTGCTGATATTAGAACCATACATAGCTATAGCGTTTCTCAGATCTACCCTGTCACAAAAGAGAAATGAGATTATAGTAGTATGCATGACCCTTCCTTGATGAAACTCTTTAGTTACCCAGACTTTCATGAAAAATCTTTCATCTACAGGATTCTCTGCTTAGCACTGAGGAGATTGAGATTAGCCAAGACATGTTTGCCACCTTCTGGGAATTTCAGTTCTTCTGGGAGGGTAGTGAGGAAGGGTGGGTATATTCTTTACTCTGCACTGCAGTGCTACTCTATTGGCACTTAAGTCCCGGGTTTGAATAGCAGTGGATTTGGAGACTGAGGACTGAGGGCCAGTTATCGGGAGCACTGTGATGAAGTATAAAGAGGCCTGGTGCTTGAGCCCAGGAGATCTGGGTTCCAGTCCTGGCTCAAACACATCTTTGAGCTGTGGGGAGGGAACCCCCATGCAAGTGTTAGCTAGTGTTTCTTGTACCCTAGGCTCTAGTTTGTGGCCCAGGGAGACCTGATTTTGTCCACTTGGAAGCAATCTTTATTGCCATCAAAGTCCCTACTCTCAACCCCACCCCCAGGAGTGTCCTTGACCTTGTGCTTGCATTTTGCACCAGCTTGACTCATGATTAAGTCTACTTAGTTGAGTGAGGAATATAATTGGTGAGAGTATAGAAAACACCATTTGTCACATGGTGCCTCATTTTCTCCATCTGTTTTATTCTGGGTAAATGTCAGGTATGCTCATTCCTGCTGTGCATGACAAAACCAGATAGTTAATTTTGAAATGGATAGCTTTACTCTGTTCATTTTTCAACAGAATAAGGGCACTTGCTTCCAGCAAAGGAAAACTCACGTTGTAGTAATTATCTCTCCCGAATCCCATCTCTCTGACCTTAGGTGATATTAAGTAGATGCTCATTAGAAGGCATCACCTGTTCTTTATACATGAAATGGTGCCACCAACTCTACCTCCAACATGGCTGGAAACAACACTTCATTTATCAGGAAAAAAAGCATCGTTTGCTTATTCGATTCTTTAAAATGCTAAATGTTTGGATTTGGAAACACAAGGCAAATCCTACGACAAAGAAGGTGTGCCCCGGTATTGCAGAGTGAAATTTAAGGAAAAGGCCAGAAGTAGTGTATACTTCCTCTTTGTAGACAAACTCGGACATTTTAGAGCTGGAAGGGACCTGGGAAATCATCTGATCTAACCCTCTTATTCTACAGAGGAGGAGACTGAGCCCTGAGAAGTTCAGTGACTGGCTTATGGCCATGTAGATAGTAAATTTAACCCATACAGCGAGGAGTTGCAGTGGATGAAGCAATGGATTTGAAGTCAGGAAGATCTGAGTTCAAATGCTCCCTAAGATACTAGCTGTGTGACCCTGAGCAAGTTACTTCACCTCTCTCTGTGCCTCAGTTTCTTAATCTGTAAAATAAAGATAATAATAGCACTTACTTAGCAGGAGTGTTGTGAAGATCAAAAATGAGTTAGTGCATGTAAAAGCACTTTGTAAACCTTAAAGCACTATGTCATTTCTAGCTACCATTATCAGCATCATAACTTTTAAAAAACCATGCATAACAGCAGTTAAGGGTTTCATATAGGATCCTCGTCTTTGTTCTTTTTTATATATCAAAAGGTTTATGTTTGTCGATGATTAAATTCAAAAGAAAAGGAAAATTTTCAATACACAGCAAGTCTACACCTTTTTACTAGGTGATTCAATGACTAAGAATGTACCAGGAAAAAAGTCAAAGACAAAAAAAAAAATCCCTTTATACCAAAACATTTGGAGGAGAATTCTTTGTGGTAGCAAAAAACTGGAAACAAAGGGAGTGCCCACTAAATACAAAAGAATAAGTAAGGAAGTAGAATTTAGTGAATAGAAACAGGCAGTTCCAGAGGGAAGGAATTCAAGCTATCAATGGTAATTTTTAAAAATGCTCCAAATCACTAATAATTAGATAAATGCAAATTAAAACAATGAGGTTTCACCTCACACCCATCAGACCGGCAAAGGTGGCAAAAAAGGTAGAATAACAGGAGAATAAGCCCATGAATAATGGTTGGTGGGGCTTCAAATTGGTCCAGTCATTCTGGAAAGAAATGTGGAACTAGTCTCCAAAAGTCGCCAAACTTCATATATACCCATTGACCCAGGAATATACCCCAAAGAGATCAAAGAGAGTGGAAAGAGATCCATATGCCCAAGAGTGCCCCAACTGGGGAATGGTTGGACAAAACATGGTATATGAATGTAATAGAATATTACTGTGCCATAAAGAAATGATGGAAGAGATAGAAACCCGGGAAGACCTACATGAAGTCCTACAAAGTGAAGTGCAATGAACACAACGACCAATTTATGCAATAAGAGCATTGTAAACAAGAACAACTTTTAAGAACAAGAGTTCAAATCAATACAATACAAAAACCAGCCAGGATTCCAGAGAACAGATGATGAAGCATGTACCCACCTCCTGACAGAGAAGTGATGGACCCAAAGTATAGAATGAACCATACATTTTTGAACATGGTTAATATGGGAATTTGTTTCGCTTGACTATACATATTTGTTACTTGGGTTTTATTTTTCTATTTTCTTTTATTAAGAGGGAGGGGGATAAAGTTGGGAAAGGGCAACTACATGGCTCAGTAGATAGAGCACTAGGCCTGGAGTCAGGAAGACCTGAGTTCAAATCTGGCCTCAGACACTTACTAATTGTATGACCCTGGGGAAGTCACTTAACACTGCCTCAGTTTCCTCATCTGTAAAGTGATCTAGAGAAGGAAATGGCAAACTAGTCCAGTATCTTTGCCAAGAAAACTTCAAAATGGGGTCATGAAGAGTCGGACATGACTGAAAAATACCAAGTGAACTTATCCACAGTATTCAAAATTTCTCCATTTTCTATAACCTGTGGTTTCACATATGGATGGTGCGGTGTCTGAGGCCAGATTTGAACTCACAGAGATGAGTATTCCTGACTCCAGGCCTAATACTCTATCTATTGCACCAACTACCTTCCCTTAAGTTCACTTACCTTGGCCATATACTTTCCAGGGATATACACATAGATGATGGGGTTGATGCCCTCATTGCCAGAGCTAGCTCATTGCCAGACTTAGCTCAGTGCTTGGGAGGCTCCAGAGGAAAGTGTGGGAGATAAGAGGTATTATTAGGCTGCCTACCAAACTAAAGGTCTACAGAGCCATTGTGCTGACCTCATTGGTGTATGCCTGTGAAACCTGGAAGTCTACCAGAGCCACGCCAGGAAACTGAATCACTTCTATTTGAATTGACTCAGAAAGATTCTGAAGATCACCTGGCAGGATAAGTTACCAGACATTAAGGTTCTTTCTCAAGCTGAACTGCCAAGCATTCAAACTCTGCTGTAGAAAGTGCAACTCCCATGGGCTGGCCATGTTGTTCAAATGCCAGCCACACATTTGCCTATAAACTATGAGAAGGAAAGGCAGCCCCAGTGTAGTGGAGGGAGCTTGGAGCCACATATAAATGAATCAATCTACTATGGGCCAAGCACTAGGCTGAGCAGCTGGGGATACAAACACAGAAGGAAGTTAGTCCCTACCTTCAAGAAACTTACATCCTGGTAAGAGTAGAAAACACACATGGGGTTAAGTGTTTTTTTTGTTTTGGAGAATTACAGGAATAATGAATGGAGTGAGAACTGAGTAGATTAGTACATCCTTTCCAGAAGTAATGGCAGTATTGATTTGATTATGGTTCCAGAAATGGAAAGGCATAGAAGGGCAAGGTACACAGGAGAAAATGGCTAAGACAGCCTGGGCATGGAGATCAACTGAGATAACATTTATAAAGGCCTTAGTGCAGTACCTGATGCTTAGTAGGCACTTGATAAATACTTTTTCCCCTTTCCCTCATGGTCTCATTGCCACAAAGTGGCAAGGTGGCTGTGGAAATGGGTGGGGGGATCTTGATTGAAATCCTGGCTCTGACACTAGCTTTGCAACTGGAGCTAACTAAGTAGCCTTGCATCTCTGAGTCTCAGTTTCCTTATGTATAAAATCAGAAAAATAATAGCAGCGTTATTGTAAGGAAAACACTGTGAAAACTTGAATTTGCTAGAGAAATACAAATAATCATTATTAGACAGCCTAGTGTTTGGAATAGAGTACCAGTGCATGGAGCTTCACACCCAAGGGTCACATCTTTTTATTTTTTTTTGGACTGGTTCTTTTTTTCTCCCCCAGGCTGAAGTTTAGCCTGCCAGTCATGGGCCCACTCCCTCTGCTGATCATCAAGGGAGTTTTGACATGCTCCATTTCCAACTTGGGCTGGGGATTCCCACCTTAGGGAGCCTGGTGACCTCATCTTCCTGGGGGCTTTACCACATTGGTAGACTTGGTGTGAACACTTAATCTGCTTAACCTGCTATAGCTCAGCAACATTATGCGATGACTAACTTTCATAGACGTGGCTCTTCTCATCAATGCAATGGTCTAAGACAACTTCAAAAGACTCATGATGGAAAATACTGTCCACATCCAGAGAAAAAACTATGGAGTCTGAAGGCAGATCTAAGCATACTATTTGCTCTTTCTCTTTTTTTCCTGTTTCTTTTTTCTCGTGGTTCCTCCCATTGGTTCTAATTCTTCTTTATAACATGACCAATGTGAAAATACATTTAATATGGTTGTATATGTAGAGCCTATATCAGATTGCATGCCATCTTGGGGTGGGGGAGGAAAGGGAGGAAGAGAAAATTTAGAACTCAAAATCTTATGGAAGTGAATGTTGAAAACTAAAAATTCATTAATTAAAAAAATAAAATCCCACCTTCTACAGGAAGCCTTCACCAACCTCTCTTAATTCTAGTGCCTTCCCTCTGTTAATTATTTCCTATTTATCCAGTATATACCCATCAGATTGTAAGTTCTTTTAGTATTAGGGACTGTCATTTTTTTTTCTTTTTGTATCCCCAGCATTTAGCATAGTGCCTGAAACATAAGAAATGTTTATTGATTGATTGATTATATAGCTTGTTTTGTGTATATTTGTTTGCATCTCCCCCATTAGAATAAAAGTTCCAGGGCAGCTAGGTGGTGAAGTGGATAGAGCTCCAGCCTTGGAGTCAGGAGGACCTGAGTTCAAATCCGGCCTCAGATACTTGACGCTTAACTAGCTGTGTGACCCTGGGCAAGTCACTTAACCCCAATTGCCTCACCAAAAAAAAAAAAAAAAGAATAAAAGTTCCTTGAGGACAAAAAAAAAACCTGCTGTAACTCAGAACTTCTAAGAAGGGGATTCCCTCCCCCAGTAGCAGGGATGACAGGCATACATCATCATGCCCAAGTGAATGCCCCTTTTGGTAGTATGTGTAGATAGGGTCTGCTGGAGATTGAAAAACCTGAACACTGTCATTCTACAGCATCACAGTACAGGTCTGTGTCTCTTAGCCCTAAGTGTTAGGAGCCAGGAGTTCTGTGGGCTTGGGAGGCAGAGAGTGAACATAGGAGTTGCTGTCCAAGGTGTCAGAGAGAGTCTCCTATGCTGCTGCTCTGGTCACTATCAGGCATAGCTGAGGTCAGTGGAAGCTGAGTGCACAGGAACCTTCTCTGCACCAGTAGGGTCAAACTCCAATAGAAAGTGAGGCCAGTAATCCATACATAAAGACCCCTGTGGGCTGCATATTGACTTAGAGCTATGTTCTATTATACTGTTATTTATTTTGTTAAACAATCTGGTTCTGGAGTTTCTCAGACTGACACCTTTGCTCCAGACTGGATGCCGATGTCTGAGTGACTCGGTGATCCAAAGACAGTGCCTGATATTGATGAAGAGAAATGTGACAAAAATTAGCTAAGGGATCCTGTAATTAGGTGCTCCTGGCAATCACCAAACCAACCTGCAGAGATAGTTGCAGATTTTATCTTCCCAAGCTCACCTGTAGGAAAAGTGGGAGAGTCCAGAACATCTGCTTCACCGACCACATGTTGAATGTGAATATGTAAGCAACATAGAAAAGTATAAATTGGGGCAGCTAGGTGGAGCAGTGGATAAAGCCACGTACTTGGAGTCAGGAAGACCTGAGTTCAAATCCAGCCTCAGACATTTGACACTTACTAGCTGTGTGACCCTGGGCAAGTCACTTAACCCCATTACCTAGCCAAAAAAAAAAAGTAGAAATTGACAAAGCAGGAGAGAAGGGTATATGTAGCAGGAGCAGATCAGGACCCTGGCCAGCAACTCCTATGTTCACTCTCTGCCTCCCAAGCCCACAGAACTCCTGGCTCCTAACACTTAGGGCTAAGAGACACAGACCTGCACCGGGATGCTGCAGAATGACAGTGTTCAGGTTTCTCAATCTCCAGCAGACCCTATCTATACATACTACCAAAAGGGGCATTCACTTGGGCATGATGACGTATGCCTATCATCCCTGCTACTGGGGGAGGGAATCCCCTCCTTAGAAGTTCTGAGCTACAGCAGGGTTGGTTTTTTTTTGTCCACCTGGATTGTGCAGCTGCTGTGACCAGGCTGTGTTCCTGTCTCATCCCAGGGGCAGCAAAAAGTCAGCTCCAGAGTTTCCTTCCCATCACAGTCCTGTTCTTATCACAGTGACCACAAGACACCTGAGCCACAAATTCTCTTGCCACAGAAGCAGAGTGGTCAGCATGGTTTGGAATAGGCATGCTGAAAAGAGATATAGGTTAAGGGTTGGTGCGGTAGCAGAAGGGCCCATGGTGTTGGCCATGGGTTCCCATCCCTTGTCTTATTGCTGTGTGTGTGTGTGTGTGTGTGATGCGCACGCATGTGACAGTGTGTGTGTATGTGGGTGTGTGTGCTGAAGTGGGGAAGGAGAGTGATTTTTTTTTAAGGAGAGTGATTCTAATGAGGAACTTTGTCTCTCCAGATTTACGACTTGTTGTACTCCAGAGCCCACACACAAACACAGCATGTGTTTCACTGAGAAAGCAAGCAAACATGAGAGCTGCGCTCTCCAAATCCTGTCAAGTACCTTCTGTTTATTTGAGGGGTAGCATTGGGCTATGAATAGTGCACTGGGATTAGAGTCAAAAAGATCTAGGTTCAAATCATGTCTCAGACTCTCAGTAACTGTGTGCAAGTCATTAATCTTTCTGTGCCTCAGTTTCCCTCTCTGTAAGATGAAGGGGTGGGACTTGATGACCTCTAAGGTCCGTTTCAACTCTAATTCCAGAATCCTAGGATCTGAATTGCACCAGCTGAGCTTTGAGTCAGGAGAATCTAGGTCCAAATCCTGTCTCCGCCAATCCTGGCTATGTGACCCTGGTCAAGTTACTCTCAATGCCCCCTAGACATAAGATCCTAAGACTATGAGTTGTGAAAGAATTGGTGACTTGGTTTTTCCTTGCTTGAGGTTCCCTATTTTTATGCAATCACAAGTCCAGACAAAACAAGTCAAAGCAAAAATGTAATGTGTTAGATGTGTCTGTGTGTAATTCCTTCTTACATATCCTCTTATCATGCACTAGTACACCTGGCTGGCCAGAGCAGAGAGGGGAAGAAGCCCACCCCTCCAACTGGTCCATACCAATCTCCCAAGCCTGCTCAAGAGTTAGCATGCAGGTCAGCAGCTCAAGATTGGGGACCCCTTGGAGACTTATGAGTCACCATAGCAACCAGTGATTTTGGAGGGGGCTGATGCTTATGTCTTCCTCTAGTGAGACCATAAAAGGTAGGTTCAACAAAGAGGGCTAGTCAACTTTAAAGGGCCCTTTGGCTCAAAATGATGGTTGGACAAGTCTATTATTGCTGTCTTTGGAGCACTGCAGGTAGCTCTGTGGTTTGTGGGATTTGGGTACACGTGCATCCTTTCCCTATTATCTTCACTGCAGTCATTATAGTAAGTATATCAAATAGCCAACTTCCTCACAGCTTGATCTGGTCTCCTGGACTGATACATGAGAACATCTAGGTAGTAAGCAATAGGGCTGAGACTCCAACCCAGGGCCTAAGTCTCCCAACACAGTGCTCTTTCCAAAGTTTAATTCAATTAGTTAGATGTCTCCTGCAATAACCTATAGAAATTGACCTGCTTGTGGCCAGAAGCTGGCCCTGGCCTTTCTAAGGCTATAATCCCATTTATTAAACACCTGTACCTGGAAAGGGGTAGCTTCCGTGGGGCCTGACAGATTGCAGATTCTCTGCCTATTAGACTGATTGCTAGACTATGTATATTATCAAATCCAACCTGGGACACTGACTAGCTGTGTGCTCCTGGGCAAGTCACTTCACCCTGTTTGCCTCAGTTTGCTCATCTGTAAAAATGAACTGGAGATGGAAATGGCAAACCATTCTAATATCTTTGCCAAGAAAACCCTCAAAGGGGTCACAAAGTCAGACATGAGTGAAAACAACTGATCAACAACAAAGAAAAAAACAACTCAGGTTTTTGATGATGAATTTGGGGTCCCTGGCAATTACCAAAGACTCTCTTGTTAGTTATCGGGAGGGGGGAAGGGAACAAGCAGATATTAAGGACCAGAAGGTACCAGGTGCTATGCTAAGGGCTTTACAAATCCTATCTCATTTGATCCTCACAATAACCTATTATACCCATTTTACAATTGTGGAAACTGAGGCAGTCAGCAGTTAAATGACTTCCCCAGAGTCATACTGATAGTAAAGCATCGAGCGTGGATTTGAACTAAGATGTTTCCAACTTCAGGCCCATCACAGAAGAAAATGTATAATCTGGAATTCCCCCTGATGGGAGTATGGTAGAGGAAGAGAAACCTTGGTGTAACAACTACCCATGCTGTGACTCACTGCCCCACCTACCTGCCTTGGTGGCCTTCATATTAATAGTCCAATAGACTTAAAATGAGCTAATTATTGTCATAGGGAGTTACATAACATTTTGAGGGGAGGAAAGGACAAGCAGGTGACTATTGCCTCATTTTCCAGTGGTGAACAATTCTGTGACTTGCACATGATTTCATACTAATTCTTCACATTGAGCACCTTAAATAGACATTACCTACATATCTATTTAACTATGCATAATGGTTGACTGCTTGTGAAGCCCCCTTATTTTACAGGTTATGAAACCAAGGACTAAAGATGGAAAGCGATTTGTCTAAGGTCTCACAGGAAGTGAGAGAACCAGTACTCATGGTCAGGGAGCTAGCCCCGTTTCTTTGCTTGGCATTATCATGCTATCTTTTACATGAAACCTTCCCTTATACCTTCAACAAGAAGGGTCCCTTATCCATCCCCAATCCTTTAGGTGTCACTGACCTCTTCTAGGTACTTAATCAGGTCCTCACTTCTATAATCATTCTTTGTTTATGTAGTTTTCATAGGGCCATCTTTTGTTTGAATTCTTACCTAGCCCATAGTCATTGAATGGGTGTTGCCTCAGACAAGCTGAGACCTGGGCAAGATGTTAATTTAGAGGGCCAAGGTCATCCAGTGTATCTCAAGTGGGCCATCACCAGTCATCTTGACTTATTGTTGCCACTGAAATTCAATGACTCTGGAGGAGACAGTGAAGATGACGACTTTGCATAGCCCTGCCTCACTTAAATCCAATTCACTAGAAAGTCAAGGTGTCACTCTCATGATGGCATCGGTCCTCTTTGAAAAGGAAGCACGAACAACAATGATAACAGTTTTGGTGACTTTAGAGCTGGAAGGGATTTTGAATGTAGCAAATGGAATAACAGAGCCAGAGATATATGTGTGTATGAGTGTATGTATGAATGTATGTGTATGTGTGCACAAGAGTGTGTACATTATAGATACCGAATACAAAGCAGTTTGGAGATACAGAGTACTAGTGGCCAGGGGAATAAGAAAAGGGCAAATCCTCAGTCCCCTTAGCCTGCTGTCTCTCAACTTCTTATAGATCATGACTTTGGAACACCTTGCATTTACTGCAAGCATCTTCCCGCAATCTATTTCTTTTCTTTTACAGATATTGTTATTTGTCCTGTACAGTTTTATATTCTTGCCATAATCAAGGCATCAGAGCTAAGTAGGTGGTACACAGGAGCTGGGCCTGCAGTCAGGAAAATTTGAGTTCAAATCCAGTCTCAAATTATCTGTGTGATCCTGGGCAATTCACTTAATCTATCTGCCTCAGTTTCCTTAACTGAACAGCTGCCTCACAGTGTTGTTATGAGGATTAAATGAGATAATACTTGCAAAGTGCTTAGTTCAGTACCTGGCTATACTAGGAGCTTAATAAATGCTTATTCCATTGCATTCTATAGTCAACGTGATAAAATTTGTCTATAACAATTTCATCTGTTCATTTCCTTGATAAAAATGTTCTTCCTTTCCGCAACTAAGACAAATACACTGTTCTTTTTTCTTCTGTTTTTTATTTGAAAAAATATTTAGATTATTGATCCAATTGGAGATTATTATAAGGTACAGTGCGATGTATAAATCTCAACCTATGTTTAACCTTGCAGCTGTCTAACTTCCCAGTGGTTCCATTTTCCATTGATTTTTTCAACATGGGCTTATCCAATACTGATCTTGGACATACATTGGATTCTATTTTCATCCTCTTGATTTGATTCTTTATTTTCAATGTAAAATGCTCATTTTACAGATGATGAAATTGAGGCTCAGAAGAGTGAGGTAACTTACCCAAGTTCCCATAAATTAGTAAAGAGTAGAGTTAGTATTATAAAGCAGGTTTGACTCTCAAAGAGGATTTCTTCATATATATGGGTTGATGCTGAATTTAAAGGAGGCTTTTCATGTAGTGCCCCAGGAGCAGGGCTGTTGTAAGGATCAGATGAGATAATGGATGTCAAGCGCTTTGCAAACCTTAAAGCACTACATAAACACCAGTTATTATTATTGCTGTTGTTATTATTATTATTATTCCTCCAGTCTGGTGATGACTTTTTTCCCTGAGCCTTCCACTGCAATCCTGCTGACGTCAAGCAATATTCATAGAACAAAACAGGAGCGTGCTGGTAAAATGTTTAACAACCAGCTTTGGGGCAGGGGGGAACTGTATGCATGCACTCTGAAGTTAAATCTGCATTATTAACACTTTTCAGAGCCTACTAAGTCAACAGAAATATGTCAAGCTCTGATTTGTAGCTGACTGCTGATTGCCATCTGTAAATGCTCACAACTGAAAATTTAATAATCAGCTCTCAGAGCTGGCTCCTGCCCATCCCTGTGCATGGAATGTTTAACACTTTTTATCAATGATGGCAGGCATAAGTGACTTGCTGATGTGTAAGCAAGGACATGGAAACATGCATGTACATGCATGCCAGCTCCAAGATTCTGAACTAAATGCTTTGGAAGGAGTAGCTTTCTGTAGGCTTTTGTGACCTTACTGTTGTCCATGAGCCTGGGAAGACTATTATAGGGAGAAGGGAGGCAAACTCCTTCACCTTTCAGATGGGAAAAACTGCATCCCAGAGAAGGAAGGGGACTTACCCAAAGTCACACAACTAGTTAATAAAAGAGGCTAATTCCCAAAGAAAAAATCCACTCCCTAGGTGTGAGAGACTAGGAGGCATGTAGACATTTCATTTGACATTGGTTACTAGGCAGTAATTTTTTTGGGGAGGGAGGGCGGATGTTACTGTTTCAAGATTTTCAAATTTTGTCAAAATTCAGTTTATAATTTCATATTTATAGAATATGAATGCCCTGCATTCAAATCATTGTAACTGATATTTCTATAGAACTGTAACTACTGCAGAGCATTCTGCAGCCATTTTCTTGCTTCATAGAAATGAGCTCTCCAATGCACAGATGCCAAAACAATCTTCCGAAAGCGTGAGTCTGATCACGTCGGTCTCTCGTTACCATGGCAACATTTCTTAGCAACGTCCCTTTCTCTCCTCTGGCACAGGCCCTCATCACCTCATGCTTGGGCTATTGCATTAGCAGCTGGTGGGGCTGCCTTCTTCAGACATCTCCCCATGCCAGCCCAACTTCCACTTAGCCACCAAAGTAATTTTCCTAAAAAGCAGGTCTGGACATGTCACCCCTTCCCTCTTCTCAATAAACTCCAGTGGGTCTTATAGCCTCCAGCAGCAAATACAAAATACTGTTTGGCATTCAAAGCCCTTCATCACCTACCCTCCCCACCTTTCCCATCTTCCTACACCTTAATTCTCAACACATACTCTTTGGCCCAGTGACACCAGCCTCCTGGCCGTTCCATGGATGAGACCCTCCATCTCTCAGCTCCAGGCATTTTGATTGGCTTCCTTTAAGTTACAACTAAAATCCCACCTCCTACAGGAAGACTTAGCTAACTCCTCTTCATTCTAATGCCTTCCCTCTGTTCATTATTTCTTCTTAATCCTATATATGGTTTTTTTGTACATATTTCTTTGTTTATTGTCTTCCTCGTTAGACTGTGAGCTCCTTGAGGGCAGGGGCTACTTTTTGCATCTTTTTTTATATCCCTGGTGGCCAGCCCAGTGTCTGGTAAATAGTAAATGATTCATTGTGGTTGTTCAGCCATGTCCATTTCTTCATGACCCAGTAGATCAGAGCACACTGATGATGGCCATGGAGTTTTCTTGGCAAAGATACCGGAATGGTTTGCCATTTCCTTCTCCAATGGATTAAGGTAAATAGAGGTTAAGTGACTTGCCCAGGGTCACACAGCTAGTAAGTGTCTGAGGCCAGATTGGAACTCAGGTCTTCTAGACTCCAGGGTCAGTGCTCTATCCACTGATCTGCTCCAGAAAATGCTTAAAAAAGGCTTATTGACTATCTTTCTATGAAACTAGAGTGGTTCCCCATTGCCTCTAGAATGAAATAGAAAATCATCAGCCAGCTGCCGAGGGCCTTCTCTGCTTTTCCAGACATGGCTCATATTACTCCTCATACATCTATATTCCAGCCAGACTGGCTTCCCTGATGTTCCTGCCTCCAGGTCTTGCAGTGGCTCTCCTACGTGCCCCGACTGCTCCCCCTCCCACTTCTGCCTCCTTCAGTCTTTAGCTTCCTTCAAGTCTCCACTCAGGTGCCCTCCTTACATAGAGTCTGCCCTGATGCCCCAAAGGATTAGTGCCCTCATCTCCCACCCCCAACAAATGGCTTTCTATTCACTCAGCTGTTTACAGGGTGATATTCCTCTGCAGTGCATGAGACTCTTGAAGGTGACAAGGACTGTTTTGGCTTTGTCTTTAGTGCCTAGCACAGTGTCTTGTATATAGTAGGTGCTTAACAAATGCTCATTGAATTGAACTGCCTTGATCTTGCACAAAAATAAACTCTCATGAAGGTTCTATTCTCCCTGGTGGAGATATGTATGGCTTTTCTTTAAGATACACTTACAGAACAATCCAGATCATCACCCAGGTATAATTAATGATTAATAAAATCTCATATTTTCATTGTATTAGGTAGAATTACTCATTCACTTAGAGTCAGGAAAGAACATATAAATCCGAAAGGGAGATGGTACCATGGCAACCAGGTGGGTAAAGCAATTGGCAAGAAGCACTGCTAATACTTCTCTCCCCCCACCTCCACCCAGAGGCTTAAAAGCACTTCTTCTTTTATTTTTTCACACAAAAGCCACCAGGGAAAAGAGAAAGATTTCAGTCGAGCCTTTTCTATGCACACACATTTCTGGCCAAACAGCCAATTAATTTTTTTTTTATTGCCATACAGTAAGACAAAAATGATCCAATTAGAAGCTACCTGCAATACACTGAAGCAAAGAGGGAAAGGGCCCTTTCATTACGCATCTCCAGATGCACACTCACCAAGCTTTCATGTGAACAGCAGGCAGAGAATAATGCTTCTGTTCTCATTGGACAGTTCCCATCTCCTCCCCCGATTTCATTAAAAAGGCCTGTTGCTATGGGAAAAAGCACTCTGCTGCTACCTACAAAATTGGATTGAAGGCTACTTAATTGTACTGCATTTGTGGAAAGAGGGTGAATGTCGTGAGTGTTTAAAGTAATTTAATTCCCAAAGAACAATTCCCCTCCCTGGGTGTGCAAGGCTGGGAGGCACATAGACTTTTCATTTGCAATTGTTTACCAGGAGCTAGTAAACAAGCTAGGCTGCCTGGATGGATTGATAGCTCTTCAGACTATAGTACCAATTTATCATAACCTTTTAAAGCAATGCTAATAACAGGGAAAAAAATTCAAGTAGGATGAATAGGGTCTAAAAGAATGATGTGTTCTTGTACATAAAAGAATCGGACACAATGGTAATGAAACCATTCCATTCTTGTAGTGACCCATCTCAATACTCTATGGCTGCACCTGGCACATCTCCGGAGCAATGTTGGCCCCATTCATAGTGGTCTTTGCTGGGAAAGGGTGAGTTCAATACAAAGACTAACTCTGCAAACAAATTCAAAAATCAAACGAGTCTCAGGGCTTAACCCAACAATGGCTGCAGCTTGGGCTATTGTGTTCCTAATTTCTAGAAGGCTTTTGTTTTTTTGGTGTTTGTTGTTTGTCCTTTATTCTCAAAGAGGACCATGACCTCAAGAAGATGATGCCATGACTTGCAAGAGAATTGGATTTAAGTGAGGGAGGGTTGTGCAAAGTCACCAGCCTCATTTTGTCCTCCTGAGCCATACATGTCCAGTGGCAAGATCTAGAGCAGGACGACTGGAGATGGCCCCCAAAATTTGATTTTGGATTTGACTTTGCTTTTACTGGTGCAGGGAATAGATCAGGGAAAAAAATTTGCCATGAAGATCAGCTGTTATTAGGCAACTTAGTGGTGGAGAGTTGCTTGAGGCCCTAAGAGCTTTACCCATTTGCCCAGTCTCACAGCTGGTATGGAGCATAATGGAATGCTCCGGAGGCTTCATGCTTTCAGTGTTTTGTTCTACCCATCCATGAGTCTTCTACCATTGCCCTAGTGGAGGCAATTAAACTGCTGTCCTATACACCTGGTACCCACATCCTGCAGTACCATTGGGAGAGGGGATCTTCTTACTCATTTGGGGGAGATCACTGACAAAAGTCCTATCTAAGCTACATATTAAAGGTGTATTTTCCTGGAGTAGCACTCTCCTTTTTTCCACCAATCCTTGGCAAAAGTCCTATCTAAGCTACATTTTAGAGATGTATTTTGGAGTAACACTCTCCCTCTTTTTTCCATCAATCCCAACACAGAACAATCTGTAAAATGTAGCTTAGATAGGGCTCACATCAAGGGGCTCCCCAAAAGCAAGTAGCAGGATCACCTCCCACAAAGGGGAGGTGAATCAGCTTTAGGGTGCAGGGAAGGGTGGGGGTAGATCAAGAGGGAGAGCCTGACCTTCTTTGTGGTCAGACCCCCTCCCCCAGGGTTGAACCCAGGTTCAAGTTAGCCAAGTAAACCCCCCTTGAGAGCGTCTTGGACTGCTCAGAACATCTGCAAACACAGGGGGTTGGACTAGATGGGATCTTGGGCTCCTTCTCGCCATAAAACAATTACCTTGCTTCACTGCTTGGGCAGCTGACAATGCCAGCTATGCCTCTCTTGTCTTCCACCATGAGAAGAGCATAGAAAATTGAGACACCAAAAACTCAAAAGATCAGGTTAAGCCCATTTTTACCTCCTGCCCTGATAATGTTGGAGTTGTCCTACACTCTCTCTTCTCAAGTTCCTGCCAGCCCAGGGACATCACTGCCCAGGACTAGAAGCCTGGGGCCCTGTATGTGCAGATGACTGTGCATCTAAAATATGTGTTTGACTGTATACCTGTACATTCTCCTTCTTAGAGACAAAAGATGGGAAGGGAAACGTGGTTCAGTCAGAGTGGGAAGAGCCTCACAAATGTGGCCCTGAAAATGCTAGCTCCAGAAGGTGGAGGAGCTGTGGGGAATTCTCTCCACAAGAACAGAGGGACGCCCTGGGAGAAGCCTACTGATCAATGCGGGGTCCAAAGACTTTGGGCGGAAGGTAAGAGGCCAAACTGAAAGCCAAGAGAATCTTACATTCTAAGGTAGACGGTTATCTCCCTTATAGAAGCTTCAGATTCATAGAGCGCAGATTTGGTTTTTATAACCTTTCAGGCCCACTCCAAGTACAGAGCCAATGAACAGCATTTTGTAACAACTTAGGATAAAAAGTAAAGCATTTCACCGGAAGAGGAGGGGTGGAGAAAGAGGGGGATGAGCCAAGGGAGAAAAGAAAGAGTTTGGGATGCAAGTGGAATGATTTTTAATTAAAATAGGAGAATACTTCCTGTTTAAAGGGAGGAGACAAGGAGAAGTGACCAAATACTCTGATGACTGTGAAAAAAGTCCTTTTAGACAAACCTGGAGGATTATTTATTTATCCAAGGAAAATAAGTAGCTGCAACAAGAGTGGATGAGACCATCCATTTTAACAAGTCTTTGCATAGTTTGTTGTATTTTGTTTTTTTAAAAAAAATATTTATTAGAGGCAGCTGGGTAACACAGTGGATAGAGCACCAGCCTCTGAAGTCAGGAGGTCCTGAGTTCAAATCTGGCCTCAGACCAAACACTTGACACTTACCAGCTGTGTGACCCTGGGCAAGTCACTTAACCCCAACTGCCTAAAAATAAAAAAGTATTTATTTTATTTTTAATTTCTGGAATAAAACAAACATTTCCATAACATAGTATAATAATAAATAAAAAAGGTGATTGCACATGAAACTGCAAATCTATTATCTACAACTTGCTATTCCTTTTAAGCATATAATAAAGATATCATGTAAATTAATTTATTTCCTTTTTTTTCTTTGCTTGCCCTCCTGCTCCCACCTCCCCGCAGAGAGATGGCTACCATTAGACAGAAATATGTATAGATATATATATATATAGATATATAGATATATATACATATATATATGAAATCATTCTATACATACGTCTATTTATCAGTTCTTTCTCTAAACGCAGATAGCGTCTTTCTTCATATGTCTTTTATATTAAATTTGGGTATTCATAATAGTCAAAATGACTGATCAAAATGACTGTGTTCTTAAAACAATATTGCTGTCACTGTATACAACGTTCTCTTGGTTCTGCTCATTTCACTCTTCATTATTTCATGCAAGTCTTTCCATGTTTTTCTAAGATCTTTGAGCCCATCATTTCTTATAGCACAGTAGTATTCCATCACAATCATATACCACAACTTGTTTAGCCATTGCCCATTTGATGGACATCGCTACAATAGGGATTGGATTTTTCTACTATTGAGCCACCTATTTCTAGTTACTTACTATTAATAGTAATCCATCTACTATCAAGGTGGTTGGGGGATTTCTAGGCTATCAGTCAATCATCTAGAATTTATGAGGTTGACCATGGGCCAAGTGCTGGACTATGCATAGTACAAAAGCAAGTAGAAAGAAAGATTGTCCATGCCCTCAAGGAGCTTACATTCTAATTGAGGAAGACAACACATAAAAGGAAGCTGAAAGAAAAGGCAAGGCACTAGGCACCAGGCTGGGAAGCCATGGTAGAAGAAGTCCCAATACAGTCCAGAGAGAAAGGAGACATGGTGGGCCTGGGCACCCTCCTGAAGTGGAGCTTCTGGGAGGAGCCGGTCAATGAGAGAGAGAGGCCCCAGAGGCCAGTGGACTTCCCATGTGTAGATTCCAGGGCTGCAGGGAGGCTTCAAGGTGACAGCTAGGGCAAGGTGGAAGTCTAGAGTGTAGCCTGGAGAACAATGCTTCCATTCCAAATTGGGAGGGTATGAAATGCTTGTGGTTCCTGTTCTTCCCTCACAGAGGGATACCAGAGGTAGAGCATATCCTCTATGGGGAGAGATGTGACTTAGGCAAAGATCCACCAGGGTTTCTCCCAAAGGAAGATGGTGGCTCATTAACTACTGGAATTGGATTTAAATGCTAGGTAGATGCCCAGAAGCTGAACACATGAGATAATATGGGTAAAACCCTTTGCAAACCTGAAAGCATTCTATAAATGCTACCCATTATTACTGTTATTTTAATCATGAGTTTCCAATGGGTGGAACCTTGACAATTCTGCACTCCATCAGTATTATTATGTATAAAGTGGTCCAGGCTGCCCCTCTTCATCCTTGCTCTTCTCCCTCTGCTCCTTCTTCTCTCTCCCAATTCTAAAATAGAAATCTGGAATATGAGCTGAAAAAATCAACTCCCTAAGTTTAGGATGGTGGAGGCATGGCTAGACAAGTCTTTGTGCTAAAAACCTGGGAGCTTAACCAATTGCTAGCAGGACATGATGATGCAATATGGTGGCTGAAATAGCTAATGCCATCTTGGGCTGCATGAAGAGCTAGAGAGCATCATAGCCTAGGGAAAGGATCATTCTGCTGTGCCCATTCTGGTCAGAGCACATCTAGAAGAAAACTGGGTTCCGTTCTGGATACCACATTTGAAGAAAAACTCTGAAAAGCTGGAGAATTTCCAAAGGAGGAAAACCTAAATGGTGAGAGGCCTGGAGACTATACCATACAAGGCTTGGATGAAGAAGCAGAAGATGTTCAGCCTGGAGAAGAGCAGATTAGAGGGAACAATAGAGCTGTCTCCAGTATTCCAGTGACTCAAGAGTGAGAAGATCTGAGTTCAAATCCCACCTTTGACACTTGCTGCCTGTGTGGCCTTGGGCAAGTAACCTCCCCTCCCTGGGTCTCCTCCTGTGTAAAATGAGAGCATGTGGACTCTGGGGCTCTGGGCACTGGGGTCTCTTCAGATCTAGGTCTCAGAATTTATGGTCCCAGGTGGAAGAGGGTTTGGTCCGTCTGAGCCCAGAGAGCCAAACCAGGAGCTCCTAACCCAAGAGTTATCCCAGAGTGGAATGGGCAGCCTCAGGCAGGAGACACAGGGTTCCCTCTCCCTGAAGGTCTCCAAGCAGAAACTGGATGACCACTTCCCAGGAAGCCTGCAAAAGGGATTCCTGCAGAGCTGAGGGTTGGACTTCCTGGCCTCCAAGGCCCTTTGAGCTCTGAGCTTCTCCAATCTTGTCTTCTGATGGCCAGGGCAGGACTCATCCTGCTGTGCCTTGCTGTCTGCTCCCTCCCAGGCTGGGATCCGAAGGGCAGATGACATTGACAGGGCTCCTACAGGCTGACCCAGCACTGTACAGGGGGGATCCCCACAATAGCCCTGTGAACAAGGAGGCAGACCTGTCATTACCCCTATTTTACTGATGACGAAACCAAGGCTCAGGGGGATGAGTGAGTTGCCCAGGGTCACCCAGGCAGTAAGTGTCAAAGGCAGGGTCCGTGGCCCAGGGATTTCTCTACTCTGTTCCAGCTGCCTCAATCTGACCAATCCCCTTTCCTCTCTTTTTTCTACCAGTGCCAGTACTATGCATAGTACTTCAAGGCCCAACTTGAGATCTTCCCTCATGAAGCCTTCCCTAGCCACCCCAACCCACAGTAACATCACCCTCCCTGAGCTCCACCAAAGTGCTTTCCACTCTAGTCTCAATTACTTCCCCGGACCCCAGTTTCCCCATCTTCAAAATGAGAGGGTTGAGGGGCAGCTAGCTTGCACAGTAGTAGATAGAGCTACAGCCTTGGAGTCAGGAGGACCTGGGTTCAAATCTGGCCTCAGATACTTGACACTAGTTATGTGACCCTGGGCAAGTCACTTAATACCAATTGCCTCACCAAAAAGCAAAAGAAAAATGAGGGACTTAGACTAGATGACTTCTGAGGTCCCTCCTGGCACTCGATCTTCAATCCCAGGATCCTTTGAGTGACCTTGAGCCAGGTTCTTTCCCTCTCTGGGACTCAGTTTCCTCTCCTGTAAAATGAGGGGGTTGGACAAGATGGCCTTAATGGGAGAGTCCTTGCAGATGTAGCCCTAGGATCTGATGAACCTGTGTCTAGGCACACGTCACAGGGAGAAATGCATTTTGAGGGGCCAGTTTGGCTGTTTTCAATGAAGTGCGTAACAATTAATTTTGTTCAGAATAGGAACAAATGACTACTTACACACAGAGAAATGTCTTCTTCAGTGTTCAGGGATGGTCTGAGTGTGTTGGGAGATGCTGAAGCAGGGACAGCCCGCAGGAGCCCATGGGAATCATGCAATCCAATAGTTTCCCATCTGGGTCCTTCTCACACATCTGTCAAATGGTGGGGAGTTGGATATTTTAGGCCATGACTTTTCAACATACATTATCTCCTCGGAGCCCAGCAATCATATTAGGGAAGAATTACACATATCATTGCCCCCACTTTGAGGATGAAGAAACTGAGGGTGACTTTGTTCATGGTCACAGAGTGACTTAAGTGTTGGAGAAGGAACTTAAACCAGGGTTTCCTGACTCTAGTTCCAAGATTCTATTATGTGGGGAAATGAAGAGATGACAATCATGTTTTCTCTTCTCTGTACATGTTGTAAGCTCCTGGAGAGCAAGGCCTGCTTTGTGTTTCTTTTGGTGTCCTTATTGCCTGGCCCAGAGTAGTATCGGGTGCCTCTTGAATTGGGTTGAGTTGAGTGGTGATGAGTTGAGAGTAGTCAGTCTTGAATGACAGTTGTGAGAGAGGATTCTGGGAAGATGGTGAAGTAGGTCAGAAGAGTTCAGGCTCTCCAAATTTCCTCCACAAAAAGGAAGGAACACTGCCTCAGAGGGCATGGAAAGCAGCAGAAATAAACAAAAGTCGGGGTAAAGCAGTTGTCCTCCTAAGACAACTTGAGAGGATCCCAGGAAAGAGAGGACCTCAAGGTCTGGAGGTTTGGCCTGAGTAAAGTGCAAACACCTCTAGGCCAACTCCATGGAAACAACATGCAGCAAGCCCTGGGGGCAGCTGTGTTAGAAGGCAGCCTCAGCCTCAGGAACAGTGGAAGGCTGGTTGGAAGGCTTAGCAGGAGAAAAATGAAGGACCTTTTACTATTGAGGGAGGGCAAGCACAACTGTGTTGACCAGAAGGGATCCTGGGAGGGGCAGCTAGGTGGTGCAGTGGATAGAGCACCGACCCTGAAGTCAGGAGGACCTGAGTTCAAATCTGGCCTCAGACCAAACACTTGACACTTACTAGCCGTGTGACCCTGGGCAAGTCACTTAACCCCAACTTGCTAAAAAAAAAAAAAAAAAAAAAAAGAAGGGATCCTAGGCTGCAGCTGGGGAAGCAGGAAGTGGGAAGGGGGAAAGAGCTAGCATACACCTGGTGAATGTTGAAGTGAGGACCCTGCTGGCTGTGGGTGCTTGCAAGAGAGCAGAGTCCCTGGTTTTGGTTCCAGGGCGGAGAGGATAGTTGAAGTTTGCAGCCACTGAAGTGACCACAGAGAGCAAGAGTGTTTGTGTGACAGTGTGGCTGGGAGCCTTGGCCATGGCTTAGGGGTGGAGAAGAGTGCCCAAGGTTGGGCCCCAGGACAAAGCTCAGAAAATAAGGAGAAACATATGCAGCAGAGAACAAAAGAAAACTTACAAGGAAGCACAGATGGACAGCTCAGAACACAATGTGTAGTATTTATTATATAGGCTTTCTTGAAATGGAAATTTATTGCTGTATGTTTTGAATCTTCTCTTATGTACTGCTGTGCACATGGTAATGCTTTTTTCTTCTTCTTTTCTTATTTTGTATTTAAGTTTATAATATGTTTCTTTTTTCTTTTCTTATTGTATATTTAAGTTTTAGTATTTAAGAATAATAAAAAAGAAAAAGAATAGTAAGAAGAACTTGAGGCCTGGGGCATCATTCCCCACACCTTGAAACTATTTTTTAAATTAATTTATTTATTTTTAGTTTTCAACAGTCGCTTCCATACCCTTTTGAGTTTTAAATTTTCTCCCCCTCCCTCCCCACGATGGCATGCAATCTGATATAGGCTCTACATATGCATTCCTATTAAACATATTTTCACATTAGTCATGTTGTAAAGAAGAATTAGAACCAACAGGAGGAACCACAAGAAAGAAGAAACAAAACAAAACAGAAGAAAAAAATAGAGCAAATAGTATGCTTCAATCTGCATTAAAACTCCATAGTTCTTTCTCTGGATGTGGATAGCATAACTATTTAATTATAATAATAAACTACTAAAAATAAAACAAAACAAAATAAAAGTAAAAATGAGTAAGCAAAGGAGAAGGAACCCAACCAAAGATAGCTACTATGGGGATAGAGAAGATCTAGATTCATATTCAGATGAAGATAGTGGAGCTAAAAAAGCCACTCCTTTTTCAATGAGAAATGTCAAATGGTCACAAGCACAAAAAGAGTTCTTGGAAGAACTTAAAAAGGATTTTAAAAATCAATTAAGAGAGATTGAGAAAAATTAGAAAAAAATAAAAATCAAAGAAATTATGAAAAGAAAGTCAACCAAATGGAAGTAGACAATCAAAAACTTAAGGAAGAAAATAATTCCTTAAAAACTAGAATTGGGCAAGGAGAAGCTAATGACACTATGAGACACCAATAAATAATAAAACAAAATCAGAAGATTGAAAATAAATAGAAGGGGATGTGAACCATCTCATCAGAAAAACAACTGATCTGGAGAACAGATCAAGGAGAGACAATATAAGGATAGTCAGACTATCTGAAAGTTATGATCAAAAAAAGAATCTTGATACAATATTACAAGAAATTATTAAGGAAAATTGCCCTGGAGTTCTAGCATAATAAGGGAAAGCAAAAATAGAAAAAAATCCACCAAACACCACCTGAAAGAGACTTAAGGAGGAAAACTTCAAGGAATATCACAGCCAAGTTTCAAAGCTCCCAGGTTAAGGAGAAAATATAGGAAACAACAAGAAAAAACTAAATTTAAAACTAAAAGTAAAAAGTAAAGTGAAATATTGCAGAACTACAATCAGAATTACACAAAACCTAGCAGCTTTTATGTTGAAGGACCGTAGGTCTTGGAATAATGTATTCCATAGAGCAAAAGAGCTGGGGTCACAACCAAGGGTGACTTACTCAGCAAAATTAAGTATAGTCCTGAATGAAAAAAAAATGGCTATTTAATGAACTCAAAGACTTTCAGGTATTTGTGATAAAAATAGCATAACTTAATGGAAAATTTGACATATAAGATGCAGGAGAAATATAAGGTAAACGTGAAAGACCAATTGTAAGGAATTCAGTAAGATCAAATTGTTTACTTCTTATATGTGAAAATGTTATTAGTACTCTTATGACTGTCATCATTATTTAGGTAGTTTGAAAGAAAGGCTTAAGTTGAGCTGTGTATTATGGGGAGATTCTAAAAAATAAAACTGTGTAGGGAGAGATAAAAAGGAGTAATTATCTCATACAAATGAGACATGAAAGGAAAAATTGATACAGAAGAAGCTAGTGGGGGGAGGGCGGGTAGTGCTAGAATCTTACTTTCATCAGAAATGGGTTAAAGAGGGAATAACATATACATCTAGAACAGTATAAAAGTCTTCCAAATTTAAAAAGAAATAAGATTGGATGAGGGGATAGGATAAGGAAGCAACTTTTAGAAGGGTTTGTAGATTAAGAATTAGAAGGGGGAGGGCATAAGGGAGAAACTCTTAGAAAGATAGGTAGATTAAGGTGGAGAGTGGGGAGAGAGGTGAAGGGAGGGACTCTTAGAGAGGTAGGTAGATTAAGGAATAGAAGGGTAAGACAGCAGGTAGAAGTAAATTAGACTAGTGAGGAGGGATAGGGTAAATAGGGTGAGAAGGATAGTGAGGAAAAAATAGAATGGAGGGAAATACAGAACAAGTAATTGTAACTTTGAATGTGAATGGGATGAATTTACCCATAAAACAGAAACAGTGTAATGGATTAAAAAATTAGAATTTAACAATGTCACTTTCAGGAAATACAATAAAAATGAGAGAGACACACAGAGTTAAAATAAAGAGCTAGAGTAGAATTTATTATGTAAAAAAAGCAGGGGCAGTAGCCATGATCTCAGACAAAGTTAAAACTAAAATAGATTTAATTAAAAGAGAAAAATTAGGAAACCACGCTATGTGTTACCAATATTATTCAACATTGTTTAGGTCTTATTTCCCAAATATATAAAGAACTTTGTCAAATTTATAAGAATATGAGTCATACCCCAATTGATGAATGGTCAAAGGATATGAACGGGCAGTTTTTCAATGAAGAAATCAAAACCATATATAATTATATGAAAAAATGCTCTAAATCATTATCAATTAGAGAAATGCAAATTCAAACAAATTAGAGATATCATCTTACACCTGTCAGATTGGTTAAAATGCTAGATGCCCTTCAGTTGGGGAATGGTTAAACAAGTGACATGCATATGATTGTGGTGAAATACTACTGTGATATAAGAAATGATGAGTTGATGGATTTAGAAAAACATGGAAAGACTTAGACCTATGAAGGAGAATGCTATCTACCTCCAGAGGAAGAACTGACAAATAGAAATATGCACAGTATGGTCTTACATATATATGTGTGTGTGTGTCTTTGTGTGTGTATGTTGCTAGATATGTATGTATAGCCACATTTAATTGTAGTCTTTTGGGAAGCAGTAGGAAAAAAATTAAATAAAAAGTGCAAAGCAGAAAACAAAAAAAAATATACAAGGAAGCACAGAAAAGCTGGGCAACTTTGAAAACAATGTGTAGTATTTATTACATAGGTTTTCTTGAAATGGAAAATTGTTTTATACTGAATCCTCTCATATTCTGTGGCATACATGGAAAGGTCTTTTTTTGTATTTCAGTTTAAAATGAAGGAAAAATTTTAAAAAAAAGAATGATAGTTGTGAGTCTGGGTAGGAGACAAAGGTAAATATGGAGGGATAAAGGCCCTGGAATGTCCAGCTAAGGAATTTGAACTTGATCCTATGGACCCCAGAGAACCACTGACACTTCTTGAGCAGGAGGGAGATGCCATACAATGGACACTTCGGGACACTAGGCTGGCGGTTGTGTCTAGAATGAAGCAAAGGAGGGCAACCAGGAGGCTGAGGGGACAGCCAGGCAGAGGCCTTAGTAGTCCTGGTGTGAGGCAGGGAATACCTAACCTAGGAAAGTCCAGAGGGCAGGATGGAGTGTGTACATTCCCAAGGAAGAACAGAGAGGACTTCCTAATTCTCACTGGTCCCCAGAGACAGAGAGAGACAGAAACAGAGACAGAGAGACAGAGAGAGAAATTGATGCAAAAGCCCCGACAGGCACCTAAATCTTGCTTCCTTGAAAAACTAACACTTATTAGGGTAGCTCATGATTTTCCTCTGCAGAAAGAAATGACCTCCTGAAGAGTCCTGGGAAAATGTAAATATCTTCCCTAAGGGGGGTCAAGCAGGACCCTTGCTGGCACTTACTAAGGAATGAGCATGAATTGAACCAACTCTCTGCTCTGCAGAGAACAGGGCCCTGAGGAATGTGCTAGCACAGCAACTCATGATTGGGTCCAGGACAAGGGATTCTGGGTCAGTGACCAGGGCTTTCTGGGAAGGCAGGAGGCAGAATTCCATTCAGTTGCACTCTGGCCCAACTGGGCCCCTTCCCTAAGAGAGAGGAGGAGATTCAGGTGGAGGGGGCATCTAGCAGCCTGACTCTAGCTTACTCAAAAGGGATGTGCACAGCATGCTCTCCCTGGCCTTGCCCCACACTGGGTACTTTGGGAAAACACTCCAGCTCTTTGGTCCACCTGAGTTTCTTGAACAACACTATGTCTAACTGTTGTTGCCAGTTGGATCAAGGCCAGGGTTCTACACTTCAGGGCTGCTTTTTCCTGGAGTTCCAGGGTGGGGGTGGGGCTGCTTTGTCCCTGCTGGACCAGAACAGAGCTGAGCAATCTGGTGGCCAGTGGAGCTTACTGGCACGTGCCTCCTGGTATCTTTTGCGAAAATGTGCTACTCTCATGGGTTGTACATTAGCAACGTAAGGTGCTTCTCTGGTCCTCCATGATCTTAGAGGTCTCTGGGATCAGAGAGATTCTTTTTGTCCTAGGAGAGTAGGCATATAGGGACCCAGTGACCAGGGGTGCTTTCTTCTTCTTCTTTTTTTTGGGGGGGGAGGGGTTTAATTATTTAATTATTTATTTATTTTTAGTTTTCAACATTCACTTTTATAAAATTTTGAGTTCTAAATTTTTTCCCCTCCCCAAGACGGCATGTAATCTAATACAGGCTATATAAGTATAATAGTCTTAAACATATTTCTACATTAGTCATGTTGTGAAAGAAGAATCAGAACAAAAGGGAAAAAGCATGAGAAAGAAAGAACAAAAAATAAAAAAGAAGAGAAAATAATATATTTCATTCTACATTCAGACTCCATAGTTTTTTCTCAGGATATGGATAGAATTTTTCATGATGAGTCTTTTGGAATTGTCTTAGATAATTGCATTGCTGAGAGGAGTTAAGTCTATCAAAGTCGGTCATCTCACAATGTTGCTGTGACTATGTACAATATTCTCCTGGTTCTGCTCAATTCACTCAGCATCAGTTCATGCAAGTCTTTTCAGGTTTTTTCTGAAATATGCTTGCTCATCATTTCTTTTTTTTTTCTTTCTTTTTTGGGGGGTATTTAGGGATGGATTTTGTTTTATTTTATGTATTTTTTTTTGTTTTCAATATCCACTTCCATAAGATTTTTAGTTCCAAATTTCCTCCCCATCTCTCTCCTTCCCTCGCCTCAAGACAGCGTGAAATTTGATATAGACTCTACAGATACATTCATATTGAACTTATTTTCACATTAGTCATACTGTAAAGAAGAAGTAGAACCAATGGGAGAAACCATGAGAAAGAAAAAACAAACAAAAAAAGAAAAAAAAAGAGAGAGCAAATAATATGCTTCAATCTGCATTCAGACTCCATGGTTCTTTTTCTGGATGTGGACAGCATTTTTCATCATGAGTCCTTTGGAGTTGTCTTGGATCCTTGCATTGCTAAGAAGGATAAGTCTATCAAATTTAATCATCACACAACGTGGCTGTTACTGTGTACAATGTTCTCCTGGTTCTGCTCACTTCACTCAGCATCAGACCATACAAGTATTTCCAGGTTTTTCTGAAGTCTGTCTGCTCACCATTTCTTATAGCACAATAGCATTCCATTATATTCATATACCACAACTTGTTCAGTCATTCCCCAATTGATGGACATCCCCTCAATTTCCAATTCTTTGCCACCACAAAAAGAGCTGCTATAAATATTTTGTACATTTGGGTCCTTTTCCCATTTGTATGATCTCTTGGGGAAACAGACCTAGAAGTGGTATTGCTGAGTAAAAGGGTATGCAGAGTTTTATAGCCCTTTGGGCATAGTTCCAAATTGCTCTCCAGAATGGTTGGATCAGTCCACAACTTCATCAACAATGCATTAGTGTTCCAATTTTTCCACATCTTCTCCAACATTTATCATTTCCCTGTTTTGTCATGTTAGCCAATCTGATAGGTGTGATGTGGTACCTCAGAGTTGTTTTGATTTGCATCTCTAATCAATAGTGATATAGAGCATTTTTATGACTATAGATAGCTTTAATTTCTTCATCTGAAAACTGTCTGTTCATATCTGTTGACCATTTCTCAATTGGGTAATGATTTGTATTCTTATAAATTCTACAAAGTTCTCTATATATATGAGAAATGAGGCCATTATCAGAGACACTGGCTGAAAAAAACTGCTTTCCAGCTTTCTGCTTTCCTTCTAATCTTGGGTGCATTGACTACGTTTGTGCAAGACCTTTTTAATTTAAAATAACCAAAATTATCCATCTTATATTTCATAATGTTCTCTATCTCTTGTTTGGTCATAAATTCTTCCATTCTCCATAGATCTGACAGGTAAATTATTGTTTGCTCTCCTAATTTGCTTATAGTATCACCCTTTATGTGTAAATTGCATACCCATTTTGACCTTATCTTGGTATACAGTGTAAGATGTTGATCTAAAAATTTTTTTAAATTAAAATTTTTTTTTAAAAGATGTTGGTCTGTGCCTAGTTTCCGCTATACTATTTTCCAGTTTTTCAAGCAGTTTTTTTTTTTTGTCAAATAGTAAGTTGTTAAAGGATTCTTTCTAAAGTGGCAATTTGTCCAGGAGGCACGAGACTGAAAAATGGCATAGTGTGCCATGTCGTTGATGCTGGGACCAACATCTGCTCCACATAGCCTATGCTAGTTTTTCCTTCCCAAGGCAATGAAATCATCCTGGCAACCCAACTAGTCCAAGGGACTAAGGCTGGATCTATGAGGTACCTGCAGGATCCCCTGAGGCCAAGTGTGCAGGAAGCCAGGGTTCCTCAGGGGTGATGGACTCCCTGCTGCCCCCCAAGTCAACACCCCTCCTGAGCTGCAAGCAACACAGTCAATGCTGGCTCTCTGCTGAATATCCTCTCCATGCTGGTGGTAAAGCAGCTCCCTTTGTTTCATGCTATTCAGTCTATCAAGGGCTCTTTTCAGACTGTTCTGGAACATGAATTGCAGGACATGCCCAAGTCAGGCTTGGCCCAGGAAAGCCCACCAGAGAAGGGAAAGAAAGGGAACGATCATTTCTGTGGTGCCTACTGTGTGCCAGCCATTCTGCTCAGTGCTGTTGACAAGTAGGATTTCATTTGATCTTGCAAAAACCCTGTGAGGTAGGTGCTATCATCACTCCCATTTGGCAGTTGAGGAAATTCAGGTAGGCAAGGTGAAGTGACTTGCCCAGCCTCTCCCACAGCTGAGAAGTGTCTGAAGCCAGATTTTTGCTCAGGTCTTCTTGACCCTGGGTCCGGTGCTCTACCCGCTGGTCCACAAGCTGCTTCTCCCCTAGCTAGCCAAATGCACAGGAGCAGGAGCTGCAAAGTGCTCTCCTCTCTAAGTCCCAGTTGCCTCTCTGGGCCTCAGTTTCCCCATCTTCAAAATAAGGAGGTTGAAGTAAATAAGCTGGAAGGACCCTCTTGGCTCTCTTAATCTACAGTCCTAGGATCCTACGGGATTTTAGGGTTCTGGGATTTTCAGTGCAGTTATGGGAATGGGCATCCCTAGAACAATTTTTAGAGTAGAGTCAGGACATGGGCCTTAGACCAGGCTGGATTTTCCAGTTTCTTTCTCTGGAAGTTTGCTGGGGATCAGGGTAGGCATGGGGAGTGGGGGGAGGCAGGGGAAAGATTGCTTTGGCAAATGGGACTTTGGGGAATGGGCTGTTAAAGCATTTGTCAAGGCATTTGTAAAATTGGTAAACATTTGCCTGGCTTTGAGAGGCAGCCTAGAGTTAAATTAGAGCAAGAGAAGTAGCTGGCCTCAGAGCCAGAAGGCCTGGGTTCAAGTCTCTGACAGCTCCTGGAGATCTGGCCCTGGACAAGGTGCTTGGCCCTAAGTGGTCTAGGCCACATTGGCTGGAAGAGTAACTCCCTGGCACAGAAATGGCAGACCTGTAGGGTTGAGGACACTTCCAGTCTTAATGATATTGCAGGTCCAGTACCTGGTCCTTTCTCTGTCTCAATTCTATTGGGCATTTTCAAGGCTTCCATGTTGGATCATGTGATGGAGAGCGAAATGACTGGGTCTTTTGAGGAAGGGATTCTGAGGGATTAGGGGCAGGTGAGCAGGAAATGAAAAAGAAGGAACTGGCCCCATCTGGTCAAGCCTGGGAGCAGCAGGGGGGCAGCTTCCGAGGGGAGTGGGGGCCCCAATCCCTAAACTCTGGAGCCAGATTTCAGGAGGGGGCCCCCCTTCATGCTGTTTTATTGCAGAGGGAGATTTGGCCGAATCCACCCAATTCTCTGACAGTCCTTTCTGGGCAATTTTCAACCAATCAATGTAATCCAATAAACATTCCTTAAATGCTTCTGGGGATTCAAATCTGGGGATTTATAGAGGAAGAAAATGAGACTTTCAGAACACCCAGAGCTCCCAGTCTTCTGGGGGAGGGGGCTGGAGCAGGTAAAACGTGTATGTCAATGACCAGAATACAGGTTCCAATGAAATCAGCCCATCAGAAGAGTGAAATAGAAAATGCCCAGTGAGCCTAGGAGGGAAGGGTCACTTTCAGCAGAGAGGGAGCCAGGAGGGCTTCCTGGAGGAGCTGGCCCCTCAGGGAGACCTTTAGGGAAGGCAGGGATTCCCACAGATAAACAGGAGAGAAACCCCTTCTAGGCTGGGGCTGAGGAGGAGAGGTAATGGCCAGGACTTCATTGGGGGCACACTGAGCCTTTCTTTTCTCCCTCCTCTCCTCCTTACTTTCTTTCTTTTCCTCCTCCCTTCACCCGCTCAGGCCTTAGCTCTGCCAGGGGACCTCAGGCTCTCCAGGGAATTCCAGGGTGGACAGACCCAGAGGAAGACACAGACATTCAAGCCCAAAGACCCTTAGAGAGCCCCTCATTTTACCGATGAGGCCCAGAAGGGGAAGTGCTCTGTCACATGTCACTCCACTCCCAGGCCAAGCTTGGATGCCAGCTGGTTCCTCTCTGACTCCACATAAGCCAGCCCCCTTTCTCTCACACTCCAGGGAGGCCCCCTGATGGGCCTGGGGAGCCCCCAAGGGGCTGGAGACTGGGGCCCAGCTCTCCCTGGCTCCAGGGAGGAATCTGCCTGCAGGGATCCTGCCCTTCCAGGCTTTGATCCATCCCGGGCACCTGCTGTTTGTCTCCCAGCAACAGAAACAAGTGTCCGAACAAAAGTGGGTGTAAAAATAGCTGCCTTGCTCGTTGTGGTCTGGCCCTTCCCTCTGCCTCCTCCCCATGTGGCTGCATCTGCCCAGAGTCTCGGGACTCAGCCAAACCCACGCCCAGCCCTCACCCCTCCTGCTCCATGGCAGGAGACAAGGGGGCCTTGACAATGGCTGATTGATCGGTCATTGTTTTGCTTTTATTGTTAAGCATTTCTTTAGCAGTCAGTCAACATACCTGGCCCTCAGTCAGTCAACAAGCCTTTGTTCAGCTCCTACTATGGGTCAGGCCCTGTGCTAAGCATGGAGGAGACAAGGAAAGGTAAAAGCAGTCCCTGCCCTCAGGGAGGTCACCGTCCAGTGGGGGAGACAACCTGGAAAGAGCCATGTACAAGCAAGCTATAGAGGGAAGGCACTGGCATTCAGGGAGATAGGCAAAGACTCCCTGTGAGAAGGCAGGGCTTGAAGGGAGCCCTGAGCTGGAGGTGAGGAAGGCGAGAGAGAGCCTTGCAGGCATCAGGGACAGCCTGGAGCTGGGAGCGGGCCTGCTGTCTCTCTTCTTTCCCCTCTGACTCTCCCTGGGGTGCACTAGGCCATGGTGGCCATGGGCCCCAGAAGACAGTCCCCAGAGCACATGCCCCAAACTCACATCCCTTTTGTGGGTTCCCATTGGGCTGGCAATCTAATAAACCCCCCAGCCCTTTTTCAGCTGTATTTCTACCTTAAAATCTGGCCTTTGGGAGGTCCTTTTGGCCACCCAAGTTCAGCCAAACCTTCCACTCTTTCAAGATTTCCTTTGGATCCCGATTTTGTCATCTGGTGTGTTAAAGGCCACACTGGAGACCTGGTGACGTCTGCAGCAGCAGCTGACAGTGCTGGCGGTCACCCCGGGGGTACACGCCTTGTACCCAGTTCCATATGTTCATGTTGCATATATTCATTACTGCATGTTCTGAGTGTGTTTTGCTCTTTTCTTGTTCACAATGACTTGCTCTCGAGGAGGGTTTCCTCAGCTGCCCCTGCCAATGAAATGACCAGTACAGTGCCCATCCCCCTGCTCCCATGCAGCTGCCTGGGTCTCTCTTCTCTGTGTTTTGTTGCTGTTGCTTTGCTGTTTCCAGTGCTGGGTTTGCCTCTTTTGTTCTTCTGGAGGCCTGCCCAGCTGACCATTGCTTGGCTTCTGTGTCCCTGTTACCCTTGTACTTATATATGTGTGTATATACATTTATATATATATATATATATATATATATACACATCCCATATATAGGTATAACGATACACACACACACACATATATATATATATATATATCCCTCTATATGCTCATGATGCTTGGAGAAGTAGGTCCTGCCATGCCATGTGGATGTGCCCTACAAGGATTCAGGCCTGGCATCACTGGTGCAGCCCAAGGAGTGAAGTTTCCTGTCCAGCTACATTCATTGTGTGGCTCAGGGAAGTAGAGAGCGCCAATAGCTGCTTTCTGCTTGTAGAGAAGACCAGTGGTGAAGCTCTTCCCACCCCATCTCTCTCTTTCCCACTGGTCTTCTCATGGAGCCTGCTCTCTATTCCTCATATGCCAGAAGCCACAAGGGACTTCAAAGTTTATCTAGTCCAACCACCTTCTTTTTATTTTTTATTTACTTTTTTTAGGCAATTGGGGTTAAGTGACTTGCCCAGGATCACATAGCTAGTAAGTATCAAGTGTTTGGTCTGAGGCTGGATTTGAACTCAGGTCCTCCTGACTTCAGGGCCGGTTCTCTATCCACTCTGCCGCCTAGCTGCCCCCACCTTCTTTTCAGAAAGGATGAAACTGAGGCCCTGGTGACTGACATGACGTGGTTAAGGTCATTCATTTGATCATTGATCTCTAACTGGAGAAGACCTCAGAGACCCTATAGTCCAACCCTTTCATATTTCACCAGAGATAAATGAGCCCCAATGGTTATATGACTTATCCAAGGTCATATAAGCTTAATAATAGCTAAAGTTTTCAAAAGCTCATAGCATGACACAGGTCCTCTGGTCCCCAATGCAATGCTCTTTTCCATAGTTCAAGGGAATAATAGCATAATTTTCCATCACTGTATGCCACGTGCCAAACTTAGGGTCTTGTGCACAGTCCATTCTCAATTAATGTTTATTGAATTGTAGCAGAAGTCATTTCCATTATACAACACTTCCTCTTTAAGCAGCAGTATCAAGGAGGGGAAGAAAGCTTCTGTGGCCATTAGGTGACCTGGTCCCCAGTTCTTCCAGGAATAATTGGTACATAAAATGAGGCTTTAGGGGCTCATTTGTGCCAAGTAAGATTAAGTGCCATAGGGTACAGGAACCCATGGAAAACCTATACGGTCCTGTTTCTCTCCTATATCATTTTTATTGTTCTTGCTATGGGGCTCATATTCTGTCTAGAGAGGTGTGGTTGGGTCATATTCTAATTCTTATTTCCGATCTTTATATTTCATCCGAGTCAGCCTTGGGCCAACTTAATCCTCAGTGAACTCAAGGAAGAAAGGATGGAAGGAATGAAGGAAGGAAAGAAGGAAGGAAGGAAGGAAGGGGGGGATGGAAGAAGTGAAGGAAAGGAAAAAAAGGAAGGAAAGAAAGGAAGGCAAGAAGGCAAGGGAAGGCAAGAGAAAATCACACAAGCAGTCTAGTACCAGAGCTGACCTTGGGCTCTACCCTCATTGTTCTCTAGCCCCTTTTATTTTATTTTATTTCTTTAATTTCTGAATTTAGCAAAACACCAAAAAAAAAAATCCGAGAATTTCCTTATACCAGTTAGAACCAAAAAAGAGGAATCCATATGAAACCATGAATCTCTGTTTCATCTAGCTCAGGTTTTTTTAAGTATATAATTAACACAACTTATTACTTCCAAAGCTCTCCTGCTTTTCTATTCTTCCTTCAGAACTTCCTTCTGTATTCCTCTATGCACTTTTAAGGATGTTTCAATATCTCTTCTCTTTTTTCTTTTCTTCTTTTGGCATCACCATCATTATCTCCATTTCTTTCTACATGGGTACCCCCTTTAAAAAACAAGATAAAAACCCCTTGTAACAAACACTTGGTATTTGAACTCCTTGCTTTTTCTAGTATTTTTGGTTTTGACAAGAAATCTCTGGATTTGGGCTATGACATTCCCGGGGCTTGTCTTTTGGGGGTTTCTTTCAGGAGGTGATGAGCAGATTCTTTCTATTTTCGTTTTACCCTCTGATTCTAACAGGTCTAGACAATTTTCATTGGTAATTTCTTGAAATACAGTGCTAAGAGTTCATTTGTTTTTTTTTTAATCATGGTTTTCAGAAAATTCAATCATTCTTAAATTATTTCTCCTTGACCTGTTTTAGAAGTCAGATGTTTTTGATATATGATACCTTGTATTTTCTATTGTTTTCACTCTTTTGATTTCACTCTAATATGTCTTACTATGTCATGGAGTCATCCATTTCTCTGTGATCCAGTCTAATTTTCAGGGAGTTTTTCACTTGGGTAAGATTTACTACTTTGTCTTCTAAGCTATTAATTCCTCTCACTTCTTTATTTCAGAGCTTGTTTCATTATTTAAATCATTTTTCATTCTTTTAGGTGTTATGTTGTCCTAGTTGAAAATCCATTTTTTCCTTTGCATTCCTTCTTACATATTATCTCTCCCATAATGAATTTCCTCTTTCCTTCTAGGTAGGATTTTGAGGTATCTCTGGATCTATTTTAATTTTTACCTGTTCCTCTGCTTCTTCTTATGTTTACTTATCTCTTCACTCTTTGCTTCTGGTTTTGTACCAGGGTCAGACTCTACCTCCTGCTTCACTTTTGGTCAGGGTGGTGGTCAGCCCTGCTTGGTTTTGACCTGGTTTATCTGCCCTGCACCTCTAGGGATTATCCACTCTCCCCACCCCACATCCTATGAGATTCAGCATACTGAATCTTCAGGGCTCTCTATGGCATCTCAGGATAGCATGTTTAGGATCTCAGAGCTCCTGGACGGAGGGTATCCAGGTCTCAGCACTGCATTGACCTATTCACTACCACTCCTATTTGTTTCTAAGGTCCCCATAGTAAGTTTCACTCTGGAGCTTTCCTTGGGGGAGTCCTCTACTCTAACTGTCTCTGGTCACACTGGGAGGCTCCCAGGTTGCTTGCCTGACATTGGGCATTGACTTTGCTTGTGACCGCTTCCTACCTACTCCATGTGGGTTTCTTGCTCATTTTCTGTGCAGTCCTGGGATGGACAAAGCCACTTACTGTAAATTCTCATTGGGTTTCTGAGTCAGCATTCAGTTGGGTATGATTTTTAGATTTTGGCTGAAGTAGGTGTGTGAGAGCTGGGAGGTCCACCACTGTTTAGGCCCCAAGAACCTCCTAGATGCCTTAGCTTTAGGTCCTCTCTCCTGAACCAAGCACTGGCTGAGTCTACTACTGCTTTTACTCCAGAACTACTCTGCCTCTCTACCTGACATGCTTGTATGATAGGCTTTAAGAAATTTCACCTCACAGCCTCAGGAACTTTCACCTCATGAACTTTTACCTCACAAACTTTCATCTAAGGAACAACAGACAGTTGAGTGGAAGATTGAAGGACCCCCGGCTGTTTCCAGAAGTCAGGCCTAGTGGTGCTGACCAGAAGTGATCCCAGGATGTGGCTATGGATGAAGCGAAGTGAGCATCAGCCTGGTGAGTGAGGTACCACAGAGAGCAAGATCATTTTCGGGACAGAGTGGCTGGGGGCCCTATGGCTAAGGAGAGGAAGAAAGGAGTCCCTGAGGTTGAACTCCTCCCTCTCAACCTCCCCCCTTCCCCACCTCCACTGACAGAATTCAGAAAACTACAATAAAGAGGACCTGAGGCTTACAGCAACATTACCCACTACTCAGGATTAAAACATAATTATAATAATAAGCTGCTAAAATAAAATAAAACAAAATAAAAATGAAGAAGCAAAAGAAAAAGAACCTGACCATAGGCAGCTACTTTGATACAAAAGAAGATCTGGGTTCATATTCAGAGGAAGATGGTGAGGTAAAAAGCCACTCCTGCTCCAAAGAATTACATCAAATGGTCACAGGCCCCAAAAGAGTTATTGGAAGAACTGAAAAAGGAATTAAAAAATCAAATAAGAGAGATTGAGGAAAAATTAGGAAAAATCAATCCAAGAAAATTATGAAAAGAAAGTTAACCAATCGGAAAAAGAGGTCCAAAATTGTAAGGAAGAAAATAATTCTTTGAAAACTATAATTGGGTAAGAGGAATAGAATGCCATTATAAGACACCAAGAAATAATAAAACTAGACAAATTAGAAGAGAATCTGGAACATCTCATTAGAAAAACTGATCTAGAGAACAGATCGAGGAGAAACAATAGAAGAATTGTCAGTCTATCTGAAAGTTATGATCAGAAAAAGAATCTAGATACAATATTACAAGAAATTATTAAGGAAAATTGCCCTGCAGTTCTAGAACAAGAGAGTAAACAAATCCTTTTATTAAGGAGATTTGTTCTGGATTCAATCAAAGGTCCACACTTGAGGATCTAGAGGTCCACATGTGGCCTTGAGGTTGTAGGCTCCCCATTCCTGGCTAGGTCAAGGTTGACTCAGCCTATCTGAAGACCCTAAGAAGCCAATCAAAAGGCTCCTTCTAAGCACCTAGTAAGCAGACCAGACCAAGTCACAGAACAGCTGCATGTGCCCCACCGTCTCTCCATTCTATGTTTTCACAACTCTCCCCCAGAAGCAAGCTCCTCAGGCTGTCCATGTGGAAAGGTAGAGACCCTATCAGAGGCCCTCGGCACCACGTGCCAGACCCCTGTTATATCAGTAAATAATATGTAACTATATTAAGTGAGAATAATCACTGAGAGGGAGGGAAAGCAATAATTTAATACTAACTAAATGAGGTTTGCAAAATCTTTTACATATATTTTCTAATCTGATCCTCACCACAACCCTATGAGATAGGTACCCTTTTTACAGACAAGGAGACTGAGACTCAGAAAAGTTAATGAATTGCCCAGGGTCACACATTTAAGTGAAGCAAGACTCAAATTCAGGTCTTCCTAACTCCAAGTCCAGAACTCTGTCAGCACAGACATTGAAACACTAGTCAGAGCTTTCTGACCACAGGCAGCAGGGGTGTGGGGGGTGAGGGGTGGGGAGAGGGGAGGCTCAGGATATTGTCTGTTTGTGAAAGACTCTCTCAGTCAATGGGATATTGTTCATGATGTCACATTCCTTGTGTCTCTGGGGTTGTCAGTTCCCACACTCTCTCTGAATGTAGGTGCTGGGGAGACATGTCAGAGGTACTGGGGTGACCCACCTGTCCCCTTCTCCAGGCAATTATCTGTCTACCATTTGAATTCTGCACCTCTCTCAACTCCGTCTTCTTTCTCCTTCCCAGAGACCTTCACAAACCAATCACCTTCCTGTATACACACACATGAACGCATGCACACACGCAGAGCGCACATGTACATGCACATACATGCACATGCACACACATGTGTGCACACTTAGCCTCTGGAGTTTTTCCAAAAACATCTGTGGCTGTGCATTCTGGGAAAGTAAGACTCCCCAAAGAGGGGCTAGCCATGTAGACTAGGTAGATGCAAGTGAGGGTTTGCCTCTAGAGCTAACTTGCAAAAGGGAAGTGGGACATTCTATGGGATCCATGATTTCCGGATGCTTATGCTATACATTTCCCGCTTGCTCTCTATGATTCTTGTCCAGACCTTTTTCTAGAACCTTTACCCACCATGTCAGGGGTATTCCCCTGCATCTTTCTATTTCTTGTGCCTCCTAAGAATAAGACTCACATTGGCCACCTATGATCCATTCTGCTCACTTTGTGTACTCACGTGACCAACCATACATAGGATCATGGGGTCATTTTCATAGAGCTGACAGGGCCCTCAGAGGCCATCTAATCCAACTCCATTTTAAAGAGGGGTAACTGAGGCTCAGGGAGGGAAAGTGACTTTCACACATAAAGGTCACAATAAGATTCTACACCTGGAGCTGGAAGGGCCCTCAGAGGCCGTTTAATCCAACTTCCTCATTTTACAGAGGGGTAAACTGAGGCCCAGGGAGGGGGAAGGGATTTGTCCAAAGTCACATAAGTCAGTCAATCAGTCAGTTAATCAATAACCCTTTATTAAGCACTTCCAATGTGCCAGGCATAGAGACCAGTGATAGAGTGTCTTGTGTGAGGAACAACCAGGAGGCCAATGTCCCTGGATCCCAGAGTACATTGAGAGGAGAGAAAAGTGTGAGAAGACTAGAAATGTAGGAAGGGGCCAGGTTGTGAGGGCTTTAAAAGTCAAACAAGATTTTCTATTTGATCCCAAAGGTAAAAGGGAGCCAGCATGTGTGTGTATGTGTGTGTGTGTGTGTATGTGTGTGTGTGACAGAAATGGAGAGAGAGATAGAGAGGGACAGAGAAAGAGGGAGAGACAAACAAATAGAATGAGAGAGATAGAGAGACAGAAACAGAGAGAGGGAAAAGGAGAGATAGAGAGGGGAGAGAGAGAGAGGGAGAGACAAATAGAATGAGAGAGACAGAGAGACAGAAACAGAGAGAGGGAGAAGGAGAGATAGAGAGGGGGAGAGAGAGAGGGAGAAAAAAGAGGGGGAGAGGGGAGGAGAGAGAGACAGAGAAAGACTGAGGGAGAGAGACAAAGTTGGGGAGTAAGACAGAGACAGAGGGAGAGAATTTGTGCCCCTCAAGAATGGTCACACTGATCTTTGAGGTTTATACCTTCTATGCACCTATTTACTGCTATCTCCCTCATTAAACTGTGAGCCCCCTGAGGGCAGAGTCTGACCACATGGCCTTTCTTTGTGTCCCCAGTGCTTAGCACTGTGCCTGGCATGTGATGATCACTTAAGAAACGCTTTTTCACTGATTTGATTAAGTTGCAGACACCAGAGAACACACAACAGAATTCTAATCCCCTTTTGGATGGGAACTCCTAGTTTTGTCACCTGCTGGGGACTGGAAATCCCCAATCCCACCTGCAAGCCTCTGGAAAGGTCCCTGTTTTGTAGCTCCCATCATCCTTTGCATAGAAAATGCCGGCTCCAAGGGCCTGCAGCCTCAAGGGCAGGGCACCCCATTTGGAGAAAGGTGCTGCTGCTGCTTTGAGTCTAGGTCACATTCAGGCTTTTCATTTCCATTCCTCCCCCCGCCCCAGGTAACAATGATAAAAGAAGAAGAACATTTATATGTCTCTTTCCAGAAGTGACAGAGCGGAAGAGATAACTGTTCTCAAGTTGTGTTGGGCCTGGACAACATATAAAATGGCCATGCATCCCTCAGCTTGCTTCTGCCTTTTGTGAGCAATGGACTTCTAAAGTTCTAATTGCTTTCCCCCAACCAAATCCCCTGCCCAAATAATACTCAACAATGTTCACAATCAGGAATTTAATAAGAATCTCACTGATTTCTCCAAGTTCACCTATCCACCCCAGCCTTCCTTCCCTTCTAGCATTGGGTTTCCATGTATGATGATGAGAATCAGAGTTTTGGTCTTTTTTGAGGTATGGTGTTCCTGATGGGTGGGGTTGGGAAGTTACCAGATTGTAGTGAAGAGATTCAGGGCAGATGAACATTTCTTTGTGGAATAGGTTTTGGAGAAAACATTCCAAAATCTTAGGGTATTATCTCCAGCCCTTGTAACTATGGCTTCTCCATCAGGAGACACTGCCAGATACAAAACTCTGCTGGAATGTCCCGAGAGTTGGGCTACTTTTGTCAGGGAAGGGTGTTTCCAGATGACAATGTGGTTTTCTGTATATCCATGTGTGCTCACCAGCTCATCGGCATATCTGGACCAGGCCAGGTTGCATACTTGAGAACCGGTATCAACGTAATGGAGAGGTTGCCCTGTCAGGGTATTCCAGAATCGGATGCAACGGTCAATTCTCCCACCACCTGATGCTAACAGGCCATGCTGGTGAGGAGACCATGCGATGGCTTTCACAGCTGACTTATGATTGGTGTACTTCTGGACAGGCTTTCTGCTGGAGTGGTTCCAGATCAGAAGCTTCTTGTCATTTCCACCGGAGGCTAGAAGCTGGTGATTTGTGGACCACTTTAACCCACACACCTCTTGCTTGTGACCTTGTAGCCACCTTTGAGACTGTAGTGGTGATGCCCGGATATCACTCTGGTAGATCATTGCATCCCTGCTCCCAGAAGAAATCTGGTCTGCATTCCAGGTCAAAGCACCAACTCTGCCTGAGTGACCATCCATGGTGCACACTTTCTTCCCCACAGTCACATCCCAGATCTCTATGAAACCTTTATCTGTGCCAACTCCTACCAATGTCCCCCGTTCCGAACAGCTCACAGAGGTCACCGTATCATCTTCCAGAGACAAGTCACAGAGTCTACTCTCCTGCCCTGAATGGGCATTCCACATGTAAACGTAACGGTCCAGGCCCACAATGACTACATTGAGACTAGACCAATCTAGGAGATTTAGATAAAAGTCATCACTTAGTTCGGGGGCTTGAAGTCCTTTGAAAGGGACACTAGAGATTTTGGGGGGGAGGGGTTTTGCCGTGTAAGCTAGTAATATCTGGCTTTCAGTACTGATGGAGGATAAGGAAAATTGAGAGATGTCATTGGTATCACCAGATCTCCGGCGATTTGTGTTCTGAGAGTAGGTAAAGAGGTTCTTCTGTGGGAATGGTGCTTGGGCCTGAATTCTCTGGATGCCACCTCCCAGCAGCTCATTCTGGAGCAAGGCAGAGTATACTAGTTCACTACTGACTTCAGTATTTCCTTTTGTATTCTCTTTCTGCTCCAATGATTTCTCAAGGTTTTCTGACCTATGAAATCTCAGGCTCCATTTGGATCCTTCTCGGGAGGGAATGAAGCGGTCCCCGTATTTGCTGGGAGAAAACATGGGAAGAACTGGGGCAGTGTCAGCCTTCAGCTGGTCTTGGCCTCCACGATGGAGTCTCACCCTGAGCGAGTTTGGAGAGTGGGAACAGCGGGACAGAGGGACCGTCACATTCTGCTGCTAACGTCTACCAAGGAGATGCCTTGCCGGATCTCAGTGAGGGAAGGGAGAGGGCAGCCTCAGACTCCGGACTTGGATTCACAAGGTCCAATGGCCATGGGTCTTGCTTCCATGGAGGATAGATACCTTGATGAGGAGAAGACAGACCCCGGTGCCTGGGGTCTGGACTGAAGAGGGCCCAATGGCCAAGGTCAGTTGGACTCCTGTAGAAAAAATGTCAGTTGAGCAGGGGGTGGGGGGGGGAAGGCTCTGAACGGAACCTGAGTCTGGAACTCGAAGGGCGGGATGGCCACTGTAGGGGGAGAGGCCCCCTTTAAGAATGCTGTGGGTGGGGTGGGGGAAGGGACAAACTGACACTCACACACTTCCGCCTGGGCTTTGAAATGTTGACGTAGCTGGATCGAAGGGGAGTGAGGCCAGCCAGCATCCACGAGGCCCTGAAGGCCAAGGTCAGTCTGCTGCCTCGGTGGGCTGCCCGGCTCCCTCTGGCTCCCTCTTTCCCGGGGAGGAGGGTTTCTAGGGAGGGGCGCAGGGCGAGGCTCGGTCATGAAAGGCCCCCTTAGTACGTGGTAGGCACACGTCACAGAGAGGCCCCGCGGCCCACGTACGTAGGGGCTGCTCATCGTCTATCACCCCTCCCCCCCCACTACGGCCCTAGTATGGACAGATCGATGGATTGATACTAAAGAGGGAAGAATCCGGAGAAATGGGGTTCGCTTTGGTGGGAGAACACTAGGTCGAAGGATCGAAGCAGTGGTAGTGAAAAGAAAAAAAAAAGTGATACCCAATGCGGAGTAAATCATAGTAATCCAGCTTGGACCTGGAGAAGATGGGAGAAAATGAACCACCATTCCTTCTTTCTAGAGGCCGGGACTAGGGGTGCGAAACATTGTGTTTACTGCCAGACTCCATTTTTGTTTTATTTTATATTGTGTTTTTCCCCAGTTACGGGTAAAAAACAATTTTTAACATTCGTTTTTAAAACTTTGAGTTCCAAATTCTCTCCCTTCCTCCCTCCCCGCTCCCACCCCACGTTGAGACTAGCCAGACTCCATTTAATGCGTTGGTCTTGCTAAACCTTTCCTTCATTCCTTTTTATTCTTTATTACAAGGAATAATTCTCTGGGTGGATGAGGAGGGAGGGATATTAAGAGATGAAGGTGTAAAAACAAAAGACATGGGTTTGTTTGTTTTTTAAGAACAAAGCACAAGCTTGTCTAACATTAAAGGTGGGGGTTGGGGCACTGCACCTACTCCCTTCTCCATTAAGAGGAGGTCCTCTGCTGGACCTACTTATGAGATCATACTGGCATCAGTCCCGGGAGAGCCTGGGTCCTAGGAAGAGGTAGAGGCTCCCTTTCCTCATGCCCTTGGGCTGATTAAACCTATCCCCTGGGACCCCAGGAACAAATTCTTTAAAGGTTCTGGCTCCCCAAAAACGGTTAGTAGAAAGGTACTCTCTAGACCAGGTATGGGATAAGCATATATTTCCTACACACAAAGAAATGCTAAAGCATAAAAGGGAAGAGAGTGAGCATTTATCTGACACCTACATGCCAGGCACTGTGCAAACCCAGTGAAACTGAGGCAAACTCAGGTCTTCCTGACTCCAGGGCAGCTATGTGACACAATAGTTTGAGTGCCAGGCCCGGAGTCAGGAACACTCATCTTTTTGAGTTCAAATCTGGCCTCAGACACTTATTAGCTGTGTGACCTTGGGCAAGTCACTTCACCCTGTTTGCCTCAGTTTCCTCATTTGTAAAATGATCTGGAAATGGCAAACCACTCCATCATCTTTGCCAAGGAAACTCCAAATGGGATCACAAAGAGTCAGACACAACTCAATCGCAACAATAAAACTTTCTGACTCCGGGCCCAGTCCTTTCTGCATTGTACCATCAGCTGCCTCAAAAGCCTCTCACAAATACATATTGGCAGAGAGACTTAAATCGAAGAAGTGACAGTGCTAACCACTATTGTGTCTGGCCAGGAAGCTGAGATTTAAAATTATCTAAACAGGAAGCACTTGATGAGATTTCTGATTGGTGAGGCATTTTGTATTTTACCTGGGTTTTCCACTACCTCCCTCAAAGTCCATGTGTTCTGGCCAAGGCAAGCCACAGCTTGGGCTTCTCCACTGACAAATAAATGTCAATGGTCATATCCAATAAAGAAATCCCCCTTCCCACCAGTTAGTTTCTGGGATAGGACCAATCTCTACCACAGTCTGCAATGTGAGTTAGACTAGTTTTTCTCTAAAAGGCAACAAAGCTGTCCCTAAGACTTGATTGACTAGAGGGTAAGTATTGAGGCTATAGCTGCTTTGATGCAGCTTCCTGGAAGCTTCTGGCCATAGAGACATAGATTCCTAGTCACTCGAGGGTATCAAAAGGCCCACTTGTGTGGGGCAGCTAAGTGGCACAATGGATAGAGCACTGGTCCCGAAATCAGGAGGACCTGAGTTCAAATCCGGCCTCAGACCAAACACTTGACACTTACTAGCTGTGTGACCCTAGGCAAGTCACTTAACCCCAACTGCCAAAAAAAAAAAAAAAAGGTCCACTTGTGGTAGGCCCTTCAGACTTGGTGGAACTCCCAAGACTATGTCTTCGCTTGCTGACCACATGCGTTTCCATATTGAGATGACAGAGACTTGGTATACTGAGCTAAGTGCTGATATATCCTTGTATCTCCTTTCCAATCTATGACTAATTGTTAGCTATTGAATGACCTATGGGTGTAACAGAAATGATTATTTCTCTCTTGTATTTAATAACTAATTATTGAATTAGGACCCAGGTTTTCCCCCTTTTCTATATCCTTTATTTCTATTTCTATTTCCAGAAATCAACCAGCGTGGGAAATCTTGGGCAAAGACTTACCCAGCCAGGAAGGCTAAGATCTAATCAGAGACAGTAAAGAAATTCTAAGTTTAGGCAAATGGGTAGATTCCTGCTCATTGTGTTTACACCTACAGGTCTGGGAAAATGTAGGTTCTCCCTTTTGTCAGACAGGTGATATGGATATTGATAAGTCTCTTTGACCAAGACTGGGTATTCAGTGTCACTTACCACAAGACACTCATGGGAATAAGCCCATCTCAATGGGCTTGGCTTCTTTGGGCCTATTTTGTTGACTGCTTTCTAGTTAATAAAATTGATTATAATTCACCCAGAAACTCTGTCATCACAACAACAAGACTGAACAAATAAATTACCAGTCTGAACCAGACCCACCCCTAACAGCTTTACTCAATTGATTCCAGTGATTCCACGTTCCAGACCTCTCAAAGACACAAAGTCACATCTAAGCTGGGAAATGTCCATTTTGAGAATGATTGCTCAATCACTTAGGAAAGGAAATACAGAGCAGAAAAGGCACCCAGGGGACAAGGTGCAGATTGTTTTAGTTCAGTCCACCCTACAGTGGGAACAGTCAGTCATTCCTGGTCACAGGAAGTCTAGTGACAGAAGGTATTATTTGCCACATTGAAGGAAACAAAAACAAAAGTCAACAAAAAGTTATGAGTTCCCACACTCTCTCTGAATGTAGGTGCTGGGGAGACATGTCAGAGGTACTGGGGTGACCCACCTGTCCCCTTCTCCAGGCAAATATCTGTCAATACCTTTGAACTGAGGTAGCAATTTGGCCCTCTGCCACAATAACAAGGCTGGAGAGGACCAAGGCCACCCAGGGTTTTCTGTATCATACTAAAGTGACAAGTCCTTTCATTGCTGGGCCATCATGTCAGAAGTAGCCAGGAAATTTGTCATCCCTGAAAGGCCCTAGCAATGGGTCACCGTGTCCCTAGAAGCTTCTAGTGGAACTCCTGGCACATGCTCCTTGGGACGGCCCCTATAGGTCAATTAAACCTCCATTACACTTAGAAAAAGCCAGGTGTTGCATTAAATTAAAAAGTTCTTGCACAAACAAAGCCAATGCAACCAAGATTAGAAAGGAAGTAGAAAGCTGGGAAATAATTTTTACAGCCAGTGTCTCTGATAAAGACCTCATTTCTCAAAAATATAGAGAACTGAGTCAAATCCATAAGAATATAAGTCACTCCCCAATTGATAAATGTTCAAAGGATATGAACAGGCAGTTTTCAGATGAATAAATTAAAGATATCTATAGCCATATGAAAAAATGCTCTAAATCATTATTGATAAGAGAAATGAAAATTCAAACAACTCTGAGGTACTGCATTACACCTATCAGATTAGCTAAACATTACAAAACAGGAAAATGATAAATCTTGGAGATGTGGGAAAATTGGAGTACTAATGCATTGTTGGTAGAGTTGTGGACTGATCTAACCATTGTGGAGAGCAATTTGGAACTATGCCCAAAAGGCTATAAAACTGTGCATACCCTTTGATACAGCAATAGCACTTCTAGGGCTATATCCCAAAGTGATCATAAAAATGGGAAAAGGACCCACATGTACAAAAATATTTGTAGCAGCTCTTTTTGTGGTGGCAAAGAATTGGAAATTGAGGGGATACCCATCAATTGGGGAATGACTGAACAGGTTGTGGTATATGAATGTAATTATTGTTCCATAAGAAATGGTGAGCAGAAGGATTTCAGAAAACCCTGGAAAGTCTTTCATGAACTGATGCTGAGTGAAGTGAGCAGAACCAGGAGAACATTGTACACGGTAAAAACCACACTGTGTGATGACCCACTTTGTTAGACTTAGCTCCTCCGAGCAATGCAATGATCTAAGACAATTCCAAAAGACTCACGGTGGAAAATGCTATCCACTTCCAGAGAAAGAACTATGGAGTCTGAATGCAGATAGAAACATACTATTTTCTCCTTTTTTTTCTTTCTCATGGTTTTTCCCTTTTGTTCTGATTCTTTCACAACATGACTGATGTGGAAATATGTTTAATATTGTTGTACATGTGTAGCCTATTTCAGATTGCATTACATCTCAGGGAGGGAGAGAGGAGGAAGGGGGGAAATTTTAGAACTCAAAATGCTATAAAAGTGAATGTTAACAACCAAAAATAAATAAATAAATAAATAGATAAATTTTAAAAAGAAAAAACTCAAGTGACAAACTCTGAAAACCTAGAAATATCTGGTGAACCAACTAGGAGAGTTTCTGGGAAGACTTGAATTTTGCCATTCCCCCATCAAGATTCTCTTGATGAACCTTTGACAGAACACACTCAAGAGATGCATTGGGTACCTTGTCACCAGGTGGAACCATTGAGGAACATACCAGAACCTGCTGAAGAAAGCATGATCACTAGAGTGTGCTACCACTTGGATGGATGCTGATAGGAGAACGTTCTATGATGGAGGATCAGCCTTTCAAGATTTGGAGAAGGTGAAGAATGATTCAATGGGCCTTTGCAGATATGACCTATGTCTGCGAGGGTAAAGAAAAGGGTGCTATTACACTTGTTCTACTCCAGGGGGCCATCTCCCAGTCCCCCAACAAAGAACTTTCCAGGGTGGGACAGTGTTTCCTAAGCAGTCTTAGTCCAGGGGTGGGGATCCTGTGGCCTTGAAGCCACATATGGCATTCTAGGTCCTTGGGTGTGGCCTTTTGACTGAGTCTAAGTGTTACAGAACAAATCGTTTTCTTAAGGGCTGTGAAGTTTGGATTCAGTCAAAGGGCTGCACTTGAGGACCTAGAGGGCCACATGTGACCTCCAGGCCGCAGTTTCCTTGCTAAAGAAAAAAGCACAGAGCTTCTACTAAACAAATTGGCAGGTGCTGCACTGTAGACAGGGGTCTTTATTGTACATGAGGGGTACTGCTTGGGATTCTAGCTGGTGTGTTTGACCTAGAAAGGCCAAGTGCCTGCCTTGGCTGGCCTGTTTTTATGAGAGCTGAGCGTTGCATCTTTTATCGTTGGGAATTCCATTCACAGGGAACTTCTGAAACCATAGTCACCTCTGAGTAACATAGGCGGTAAATTTCTACAATCCAATATCCTTCATAGCATCTCTGAAAAAGAAATGGTTGCTGACAAATCCCAAGGACCTAGGCAACCTCAAGAAAAAAAAATCTCAAAAGGAAAGCTTGGATCACATTGTAAATGAAGATTTATTTCCTTTCCATTACCTCTGGCTCATGTTACATTTATTTATTTTACTGGAAGGGGAGGAGGAGCTCTATATTGGGAGACTGATGGATTATGGGTTGGTAGAGTCATGGGGTAGGGGACTTGTTTGGTTGTAAACGTGCTTGTGGGGGAAAATCTGGTTTCAGGGTTAGAGTGAGGGTCATGGAGGAGGGCGAGAAGTAGAATCTCAGTTAAAGATCTAGAGAGTTGGGTCTAAATTTTATTTGAATGGGAAGTTATAAGGCAGGCTAGCCAGCCTAGCCAAAGTGGCCGGGCACCCTGTGGAGACACAGGCAGGGAAGGGAGGGGAATAAGAATTTATATTGCACCTACTATGTGCCAGACACTGTGCTAAGCCCTTTTGCAAATATCATCTCATTGGATCCTCACAACAACCCTGTGAGGGCGGTACTATAATACTATATATAATACAATACTATAATAATGCAGACTTTTACCTTTAAGCTACATTACTGACATTTTGTCCATTAATTTATTGAGTCTAAATGAACAACAAAACAATAAATCAAGCCGTGGTTTGTAGCATTTGCTGACTTCCAAGGTATAAATGCTCACGCTGAAAAATTGAGTCCCTTGGGCACCATTTTCAGTTGACTCAGTACATCTTTTCAGCCTAAACTGTCACATTAAAGGTGAGGGCTGTGGTAAATCACATTTCTTTCTCATTTAAAAACAGGGTAAGCAGGCAGCAGACAGAAGGCCTCCTTGGTCGTCATCAGCTTGCTTTTTCATTTTTCTTCCCCCCTCCCCATGAGTGGGATCTATTTTACCTTAAATGACTGCTCTCTGGGTGCATATCTTAATGGAAGCCTGGTGCGGCTTTGCAAGGACCATCACCCTCCTCCCACGTCCCAAACTCAGTCACCAATGCCTCATTGCTGTAGCTGAGCACGACAATGGCTGATGAGTCAGTCATTAATCACAGCAGCCCCCAGAATAGAGTGAAGATAGAGGCAAAGAAGTAATTGATCAATGTCAAAAAATCAATCAGGGCCACGCTCATCCCTTTGCCCATCTTCCTCCAGGGTTTGGGAGCTCTTTAAGGAGAAACAATCTTCAGCATTGCCAGCAAGGCAAAATTGGGGGTGGGGACAATTCCGTCCGAGAAACCAGCCTGCAGGGCTACTTTGTCATTCAACAGTTTTTTCAATGCCTGTGTGGGCGGCAGCTGGAACACCAGACTCAGGATTTAATGTACCTGTCTGAGCCACAGTTTACAAAAGCCAATTTAAGTAGGTTTTCATCAAAAAGGTTTTAGTGGATGGGAGGCAGCCTGATTTTTCATTCACCCAGGGTTCTTGCTCTAAATAACCCTTCTCTTCTGAAGCTTTCCTCTAAGGGATTTGCCCCCCCCCCCAATATGTCAGACCCCCTTTCAAGGGCACTCTAGTCTCTCCAATTAAAATGTGGGCTCCTTGCAAGCAGGGATTATTTCTTTCTTTATCCTTGTCTCTCCAGTGCCTAGCCCAGGCCTTGGCATATAGTTAGATCTTAATAAATGCTTGTTGAATGATTGATTCCAATTTCTCCATCTTCCCTTTATATTTTTATATAATTTTATTTTCCCCCCAATTACATGTTAAAACAATTTTTAACATTTAGGTTTTTTTTTTAAGTCTCAAGTTCCAAATTCTATCCCTCCCTCTCTCCTTCCCTCCCCCTCGATCCCTTCCCCCCTCCCTGAGATGGTAAAGCAATCCAATATAGGTTATCCATGTGCAGTCATATAAAACATTTCCATATTAGTCATTTTGTACAAGAGCATCTTTCCTTAATATAAGAAGTGGCTTGGCTTAGTGGATAGAGAGTTGACCTCAGTGCCCAGAAACCCTGGGTTCAAGTCCTGGTTCTGACACATCCTGGCTGTGTGACCCAGGACAAGTCACTTACCCTCTCAGTGCTCAAGGCAACTGTCTAAGATTCAAGATGTAGAACATGTACTGATCTTCCTTGATAGAGAACATTTCCTTGCCAGGAGCTCCATAGTCCCTTGATTTCTATCCCTAATGGGCACCTGTGCCCTAACCAACATGGCAATGGCCAACTATTGAGGTTCAGGATAGGGGAGGTATGAGGCATGGCTACATGAGAGTTCTTTGGAAAAAAAGATTTGGGAGTTTTCGGTGAACTCAATATGGATCAATGGAGTGAGATAGCATCTGGGAAAGCTAATTTGATCAGTCACAGGCTACATGAAGGGAAGATGGTGTCTTTCCTGATCTAATAGCATCTGGAATGTTGTGTTCAGTTTTAGGGACCTCCTAACCGCATGGAAAAGGACATAGGACGAAGGTAGAAAGGGTTCAAAGGAGGGCAACCAGAATAGTGAGACCAGAGACCGTGCGATAGGGAGCTCACTTGTTTAGCATAAGGAAGAGAAGACTTGGGGAGGGGACATGTTAACAGAATGGTGCATGGAAGACAGAGGGATTTGACTAGTTGTGGTTGGCCCCAGAAGGCCCTGTATTTTCTTTGTATGTACCTGTGTAATGAGGATGATTAGGCTGTCCACCTCTCTAATACACCTCTGTGTGTACCTGTTGTCTACTGTCATAGAATGTAAGTTCACTGATTGAAGGGGCTGTTTTATTTTTGTCTTTGCATCCCCAGGGCCCAGAACAGCACCTGACATATGAGAGGGACTTAACAAATTTGTGGGGAGTGATTGATTGAATGTGGGGAAGTTGCAGAGACAGATTTGGGATGATTTGAACAAAGCATTTAATTTCAGGTACAAAAGTGAATGTCAGTGGGTTCCCCAACCTTGGAGGGCTCCAAGAAAAGGCTGGATGACCACTTAATGGGCGTACTGGAGAAAGAATTTTTTTTCTAGTATTTTTCTGGTATGTTTGTTCTGGACTTTTGTTTGTTTTTGGATTGGTTGTTTGCTGAAGGTCCTTCCAACTGTGATGGTCCATGAAAAGTAGAGAAAAGAGAAGGGAGAAGGAGAAATCAGGAGGTGGAGTAGGAAGAGGGATGGAAAAGGGAGGGGAGAGACGGGGTGAGACGGATGGGAAAAAAGATGGCGAAATGGAGGGAAAGAATAGAAAAGAGAAGGGGAGGGAAAGAAGGGGAAGCATAGGAAAGGGAGGGGCTCAGAGCGAGGGGACAGATTAGAAAAAGAGGGTGGAGGGATGGGAAAGGGGGGAAGGGAACTGATGGGGGGAAGGAAGAAAAAAGAGTTGGGGGGAGGATAAGAGGGGTTTGGCAAGATGGAGCGGGGAGGAACAAAGAAGGGAGGGAGGAAAGACTGGGTGAGTGACAACATCGGGGACAGAAACAGTGAGGGGCCTACGGCCCCCATCCTCAGACCACCCCCGCCTCCCACGCTCTGCAGAGCATCGTGGACGCCCCGCCTTCTGCGCCTCTGCGGCAGCCAGCCCCTAGACACTTCCAATGGTTGCCTAGGTAACAAGTGGTTGCCTGGGTAACGAGACACTGCGGAGGCGCTGGGAGGCAGACAGTTAGTAGGCTGAGCCAGACAAATAGAAGAACAAAAGGCCAAGGCCAGCTCCTCTGGGCAGGCAGGGGTGGACTTCCTCCCCGCTCCTTCCCCCTTCCCACCCCTCCTTTCCCGGCACAGGCCCCGCCATATGCTCCTAAAGGCGGTCTCAGCCGCTGGGGGGAAGGGGTCCTGGTATGGCGGGAGAGGGAACTGAAGTGGGTCAGGGCGGAGGCGGAGCACGAGGAGGCCAGGTTGGGGGAGGGAGAGAGGGTCGGGACCACTCTGCCTTTTTACAGATGGGGAAACTGGGGCCCTGGGAGTGGGTGGCGAAAGACAAGGAAGGGTCAGAGCTGGGGTGGAGTTGGGGTCCTATCCCACTTTCTCATTGTACTGGTAGGGAAACAGCCCCAACACAGAGGTGAAATGAAGTGCCCCCAGTTACACATGGGACCATAGATTGTCTCCCTCTTTAAATTGTTCGGTTTTTTTCTTTTTTAAATTTATTGATTTTTAGTTTTCAACATTCACTTCCACAAGATTTTCACCCCATCTCATCCCTCTCCCCACCCCAAGATGGCATGCATTCTGTATACCCCTCTGCCCTCCCTTTTATCTCTCCCCCACCTTCTTTTATCCCCTTCCCCTTCTATTTTCCTGTAGGGCAGGATGGATGTCTGTACCCCATTTCCTGTATTTCTTATTTCCCAGTTGCATGTGAAAACAATTTTTTAACATGTGTTTTTAAAACTTTGGTTCCAAATTTTCTCCCTTCCTCCCTCCCCACCCACCCTCATTGATAAGGCAAGCAACTCGATACAGGTTGTACATGTGTAGTCATGCAAAACACTTCCATAGTAGTCATGTTGTGAAAAACGAAGTATATTTCCCTTCATCCTGTTCCACCCCCCATTTATTCTATTCTTTATTTTGACCCTGTCCCTCCTCAGAAGTGTTTGCTTCTGATTACCCCCTTTCCCAATCTGCTCTCTATCATCCCCCTGCTCTCTTGTCCCCTTCCCCCTCTATTTTCCTGTAGGGTAAGTTAGATTACCGTATCCTATTGAGTGTGTATGTTATTCCCTCCTTAAGCCAAATCCTATGAGAATAAGATTCACTCATTCCCTCTCACGTTCCCCAGTTTCCCCTCCACTGTAGAAGCCTTTTCTTGTCTGTTTCATGTGAGATAATTTACCCCATTCTACCTCTCCCTTTCTCTTTCTCCCAGTATAATCCTTTCTCACCCCTTAATCTTGTTCTCCAGATATCACCCCTTCATCTTCAACTCACCCTACGCCCTCTATCTATCTATCTATCTATCTATCTATATACATACATATAATTTTTTTCCCTCCAACTACCCTAATACTGACAAAGGTCTCATGAGTTACAAATATCATCTTTCCCTGCAGGAATGTAAATATTTCAACCTTAATAAGTCTCTTATGATTTCTCTTTCCTGTTTACCTCTTCATGTTTCACTTGAGTCTTGTATTTGAAAGTCAAATTTTCTATTCAGCTCTGGTCTTTTCATTAAGAATGCTTGAATGTCCTCTATTTCACTGAATGACCATTTTTTCCCCCTGAAGTTTTGCTGGGTAGGTGATTCTTGGTTGTAATCCTATCTCCTTTGCCCTCCGGAATATTATATTCCATGCCCTGCGGTCCCTTAATGTAGAAATTGCTAAATCTTGTGTTATCCTGATTGTGTTTCCACAATACTTGAATTGTTTCTTTCTGGCTGCTTGCAATATTTTCTCCTTGACCTGGGAACTCTAGAATTTGGCTACAATATTCCTAGGAGTTTTCTTTTGGGGACCTCTTTCAGGAGGTGATAGGTAGATTCGTTCCATTTCTATTTTGTCCTCTGGTTCTAAAATGTCAGGGCAGTTTTCCTTGATAATGTCTTGAAAGATGATGTCTAGGCTCTCTTTTTGATCATGGCTTTCAGATAGTCCAATAATTTTTAAATTCTCTCTCTTGGATCTATTTTTCAGGTGAGTTGTTTTTCCAATGAGATATTTCACGTTGTTTTCTATTTTTTCATTCTTTTGGATTTGTTTTACAGTGTCTTGATTTCTCACAAAGTCACTAGCTTCCAATTGCTCCATTTTAATTTTTAAGGAAGTATTTTCTTCAGTAAGCTTTTGAACTTCTTTTTCCATGTGGCCAGTTTTGCTTTTTAGGGCATTCTTCTCCTCATTGGCTCTTTGGACCTCTCTTGCCATTTGGGGTAGACTATTTTTTAAGGTGTTATTTTCTTCAGTATTTTTTTGAATCTCCTTTAGCAAGCTGTTGACTTGTTTTTCATGATTTTCTTGCATCTCTCTCAGTTTTTCCTCTACTTCTTTTACTTGCTTCTCAAAATCCTTTTTGAGCTCTTCCATGGCCTGAGACCAATTCATATTTTTCTTGGAGGTTTTGGACATAGGAGCTTTGATTTTGTTGTCTTCTTCTGGTTGTATGTTTTGATCTTCTTTGTCACCAAAGTAAGATTCTATGGTCTGACTCTTTTTGTGCTGCTTGCTCATGATCCCAGCCAATTACTTGAGGTCTTTGCCTGTGCGCCCACACTGAACTGCGCTCTTCTCCCCGCTCGGTGAGATATACCTTTCTTATCAACCATCCAGGTTGCCTTGGGCTGTAAATTTGTTTCACTCTATCTTTTTTGTGGGTTCTGCTGCTTTAGAATTTGTTTAGAGCCATTTTTTATAGGTATTTGGAGGGGTTTGGGGGAGAGCTCAAGCAAGTCACTGCTTTTACTCTGCCATCTTGGCTCTGCCCCTCCCCATAATCCTAAATTGTTCTTTGCTGGTGATAAAACACATCATAAAGGAGACACAGCAGGTTATAGACAGGACAAGCAATCAGTAAACTTTTATTAAACTGGTATCTTGTGCTAGAGATACAAAAAGAAGCCAAAGACCAGTCCCTTCCCTACAGGGTTGAGGAACCTGAGGCCACATGGCCCTCTAGGTTCTCAAGTGAGGCCCTCTGACTGAATCCAAACTGCACTGAACAAATCCCCTTCATAAAAGGATTTGTTCTGTAAAACTTGGACTCAATCAAAAGGCTGCACCCAAGGACTGAGAAGGCCACAGTGACCTCGAGGTCGCAGGTTCACCACCCCTGCAGGAGCTTACAATCTAAGGAGAGAAACAATATTCAAACAAATATATACAAAATAAGCTATATATAGGATAAATAGGAAATAATTAACAGAGGGAAGGCACTAAGAATTAAGAGGGGTTGGGAAAGGCTTCCTGGAGAAGATGGAATTTTAGTTGGGACTTAAAGGAAGCTAGGGAAGTCAGTAGAACAAATTTAGAAGGGAAAGTATGGGGAGGGGGGCAAGGAAAACCATAGAAAATACCTGGACAGAGAGATGGAGTGTATTGTTTGTGAAACTTGAGGTCAGTGTCACTAGATCAAAGGGTACATGTTGAGGAGCAAGGTGTAAGAAGACTGGGTGGGTAGGAGGGTGCTAGGTGATGAAAGACTTAGAACATTAAACAGAACATTTTGTATTTGATCCTGGAGGCGATAGGGAGCCACTGGAGTTTATTGAGCAGCAGAGTGACGTGGTCATATCTAACCTTTAGGACAAATACTTTGGGGCTGAATGGAGGATGCTTTGGAGTGGGGAGAGCCTTGTGGCAGGCAGACCCACCAGTAGCTACTGCAATAGTCTAGGTGTGAGGTGCTGAGGGCCTGGACCAGGATGATGACAGTGTCAGAGGAGAGAAGACGGCATATTCAGGAGATTTTGCAAAGGTGAAATGGACAGTCCTTGGCAACAGATTGGATATGGGGCGGAGAGTGAGAGATAGTGAGGCATTGAGGATGATTCCTAGGTTGTGAGCCCGAGGGACAGGAAGGTATTGCCTTGTATAGTAATAGGGAAGGTGGTGGCAGGAGCTGGGGAGACTAGGAAGGATTTAGGGGGAAAGATAATTAGTTCTATCTTGGACTTGTTGAGTTTAAGATGGCTGCTTGATATCTAGTTAGAGATGTCTGTTGGATATGGGAGATTGGAGGTCAACAGTGATGTTGGGGCAGGATAAGTAGATTTGAGAATCATCAGCATAGAGATAATAAGTGAATCCATGGGAGCTGATGAGATCAGCAAGTGAAGTAGCATAAAGGGAGAAGAGAAGAAGCCCCAGGAGGGACACCTCTGGTCTGAATGACCATCTAGCAAAGGAGACAGAGAAGGAGAGGTCAGAAAGGTAGGAGGAGAACCAGGAGAGTGAGAGGTGACCTGAAAACCTAGAGAGAAGATAGGATCAAGGAGAAAAGAGTGATCAACAGCGTCAAAGATTGCAGAGGGGTCATGGAGAATGAGGATGGAGAAAAGGCCACTGGATTGGGTAACCTAGTTCCAGCTCTGTCCCTGAGTCACCTTAAAGAAGTCACTTCCACAATCATAAGATTCTATGACTAGAGTCTAAAGGGCCCTTAGAGGCCCTGGAATCTCACCCCCTCATTGTACAGAGGAGGAAACTGAAGGAGGAGAAGCATCTGACCTCAGGTCACACAGGCATTAAATGGTGACAGAGACATGATGTGATGGTGTGTCAGGTTCTCTGACTCCAAATCTATTTTTTTCCCACCTTACCATGCTGCCTCTCCCCTCTTGGCTGCCTCAGTTTCCTCCTCTGTACAATGAAGGAGTTGGGCCAGAGAGATGGTCCTTCCTTTCCCACTGTGACATTTGAAACTTAATGGAGGAATGGAGTAGGGGTGGGGAACCTGTGGTCTCGAGACTAGAGCCTGCTAGAGCCAGTTTTCTCCAATTTGAGTAGAGCGTATTTGGTGAGAGATAGGAGGCTTCACGTGGGCAGCTATCATTTCATTTGGATGTACTGATAAGGAACCTTGGGAAACCTAGACAGAGACTATGAAAGGACAAGCTGTATCATCTTTCACAATTACATAAGCTTTGCAGAAGCTCTACCCAAGGCTGGTGCTAGCAGGCAGTATACTGGTACTTTCCCCCTTAGCAGCTCAGCAGTTCAGCTCAAACCCTCCCATGGGCTGGCCATACTATTAAAGTGCCAAAAATACTTTTGCCTAAAAGACTATTTTACAAAGAACTCATACAAGGCAAGAGCTCAACTGGGGGTCGGAAAAAGGGATACAAGGACACTCTCAAGGTCTCAAGAACTTTGGAATTGATTTTGTGACCTAGAAAACACTGGCATAGGACCGCCCAGCATGATGTGCCCACATCAAAGAAGGCACTATGCTCGATGAGCAAAGTAGAATTGCGGTAGATGAAAAGAAATGTGAGCTGTGCAAAATTAGAGCCATCTCTATTCCCAATGTTCATGTGAACTGTTTGTGCCCAACTTGTGGTAGAGCATTCTGAACTCATTGGTCTGATCAGCCATACTTGGACCCACTGTACCTTGACTCCAACGTAGTGACATCATTTTGGTCCTCTTCAAGCTTGAAGGACAACAACTAACCTTTCCCCAAAGCCTTCCGATTGCTGATAACCAAAAATCCCATAGCTAAAGATGTCAAAATGGGGAATCAACCTTTGAAAGAAAACCTAGCAAATGTCCATGCAAGCAACCTGATTTCATTTCATAGACTTTTATGAAGTGCCTGCCATATGCCAAGCAAAGACAAGATACCTTCAAGGAGCTTATAGTCTACTGACGCTTTTAGAGATGGCTGGATCTGTTTATGAATGAATGGTAAATTGTGGCATGGCCTTTCCTAGCTCCTCAGGTACAATTTCTGACCATCCTTAAAGCCCCAGCTCCAACATCACCTCTGCTAGGCTTAGGAAATATAATTCAAAATACATTTATCAAGTGCCTCCTGTACACCAAGCACTGTGCTAGGTGCTGGAGACACTAAAATGAAAACAGTCCTTTCCCTCAAGGAACTTACATTCTATGGGGCGGGGGAGGAATAGCATGTACAGAAAATATATACAAGAGAAATTACAGAGTAATTGGAGGGAGGGGCGGGGAAGAGAGGGGAGAGTACAAATACCTAGGGGAACCAGGAAAGACTTTATGTGGAGATAGTATTAGAGCTGAGGTAGCTAGAGATTCCAAGAGTTGGAAGTGATAAGGTAAAGCATTCCAAGTTTGGGGGACAGCCTATGCAAAGGCTTGGAGGCAGGAGATGGAATGAAGAGAGAATATGAAATAAACATGTTTGGCTAGAATATCAAGTCCATAAGGGGGGATGATGTGCTATCAGATTGGTAAGTTGTCATAAAATCCCAGACCTTGAGAACTGTTGTTGTTTGTCTTTCATTTTGGAAGAGGACCAATGACATCACGGGGCGATGTCTTGACTCGTGCACAAGCTGGATTTAAATAAGGCAGTTCCATAAAGTCATCAGCCTTACTCTTTCTTCTAGAGTCATTGAAATACAGTGGCAAGACAAAAGTCAAGATGACCAGAGATGGCCCAGGATGCAATGGTTAGCACTCCACAGCAGATAGCTGAGCCACCTTCATGGCTGTTGGAACAAATTGTTCTCATCTGCCTATTCCACTGGGGATGGGGGTGGGGAGGTCTTCACATGCTTGGGATAGCCACCCCCCTAACTCACCAAAGCATTTGAGGCCTGTCCGTTACCCTCAGCCTGGTTTAGCCCATTTGCCAAGACAGTTTTACTTGGGTGTGGCCGCTGAGTATGCCACAGGTGAGAGTTGAGTACAGGGTGGACACTAAAGGTGGATGAGCAGCCCTGAAAAGGGCTCGGCAAGCCCTCACACCAGAGGTGCTAGTCCTCTCTGAATACCCCATACACCCCACTGTGAGAATCAGAAAGGGACCTCAGCAGCCATATAGTACAACCCATAAGTGGACCCTGACATCCCCAACCAGTAGTCATCCAGTCTTTGCCCATAGCCCTCCAAGAAGGGGGAACCCACTACGTTCCGCTTCTGGATGGATGCAATTGTCAACAAGCTTTTCCTGACAACCGGCCTAAGTTTGCCTTTTTGCAACTTCTACCTCATGAAACTCATGTTTCAGCCCTCTAGGGCCCAATGGAACAAATCTAGGCCCTCCCACATACACTAGATGGCTCTTCAAAAACTTCAGGATAGCTCTCATGTGCACCCCAGAATCTCCTCTTCTTCAGACTACATCTATTCCTTCACCTAATCCTTATGTGATGTGGACCTAACATTCATCCTGCTTGCTCTCCTCAGTGCTCTAAGCAACTCTCAAAGACAACAAGCTACAAGGCATTTCCTCACCCAAGAAGTCCCTATACCAATGAAATAATTTGCGCCTTTGACAAGAAGTGATAGCTAATACTGAGAGAGAGAGAGAGAGACAGAGAGAGAGAGAGAGAGAGAGAGACAGAGAGAGAGAGAGAGAGAGAGTCACAAACCAAAAATTATAAGATCTGCCCAGGGTCACATAGTTAATATGTGTCAAAGGGTTTTATGGTATGGAAAAGGGGAGATGAAGGAGCTTATGACAATTGCAAGGAAGCAAGGTCTTCAGCGAAGTCTTCAGGCTGCGGGGGAGGAAGTTGGTGCTATCCAATACGTGAAGAGAGAGGGTTTGTGACAGCAATTATGGGGACTATGTGATGAGGAGCTGAGGAAATATAGGTACTGACTATAGCAGTTTGGTTGTGAAGAAGAGATAGAAGATGCTATCTTGAGGAGATAGGAGTGTGAAGTGAAGCTTTATTACAGATAGGACATATTTGTAGGAGGCAGGAAAGGAACCGGGGGTAAGGATACAGAGAGTTTGAAGAGAAAAATAGAATGATTTTCTACCTTCCTTCTAATCTTAGTTGCATTGGCTTTGTGCAAAAACTTTTCAATTTAATGTAATCAAAGTTACCTATTTTGCTTTTCGTAATGTTCTCTATCTCCTGTTTGGTCATGAATTCTTCTGTTCTCCATAGATCTGACAGGTAAGATAGTTACATTTTTAAAAAATTTTTATTAATTCATTTTGATTTATCAACAATCACTTCCATATGCTTTTGAGTTTAAAATTTTTCTCCCCCTTCCTCCCCACCACCCTTCCCAAGACGGCACACAATCTGATATAGGCTACACATATACATTCCTAGTAAACATATTTTCACACTAGTGATGTTGTAAGTAAAAATTAGAACGGATAGGAGGAACCACCAGAAAGAGGAAACAAAACTCAACAGAAGAGAAAAAAAAATAGCAATTCAACTTCCATAGTTCTTTCTTTGGATGTGGATAGCATTTTTTATCACGAGGCCTTTGGAGGATAGTTACATTTTTAAAAATGAGAGAAGTGCCATGCATCAATGAGGCTTGAGTTGACACTAAATAACATAAATATGTAGTGAACCCGGGCCAATTCCCTGGTTTTCTACAACAGCGCTCAGCAGCGCATGAGTAGGAGGAGAGAAAGTCAGTAACTCAGGATTGGGTTCACCAAGGCATGAATGGCCAGAGAACAAGGACCAAGGGTGGAAGATGGTGTTCAGTTAAACTGGTCCACCAGAGGGTCAAGAGTCAAGACCATGAATGGAGGAAAGTGTGGCCACAGTATCAGGGTAATTGATTGGGCAAACTGACAGAGGGGTGGAAAGACAGGAGGTCAAGGGAGGATGAAAAATAAGGTTAGGAAAAAGTAATGAAGCAGGGGGAAAGATGGAGGGATAGGAGGTTGAAGTGAGGGCAGCTAAAGCTTTAGGAAAATAATGTTTAGGCCAACTCACATTTCTGGAGGACCTGAATGTTGTAAAGTGCTTGACTAGAGAGGTTAGGTGGTTTATCTATAGTGGAAAATCTGGGAAATGGTAGGATCAGGACTGGAGTATGTCCAGTGTTCTTTCCACTTGGTGCCCTTTCATTTTTCAAAGGAAGTCTGGTGACTGTCATTTCACTTATCCAGAGTCTCCTCATTCCCATGTCTATTATTTAAGTCACAACATCGAGTCGCATTTATGGTTGTTCAGTCATTCAGTTGTGTCCAACTCTTCATGACCCATGGACCATAGTACGCCAGGCCCTTCTGTCCTTCACTACCTCTCAAAGTCTATCCAAGCTTATGTTCATTGCTTCCATGACACTATCTATCGATCTCGTCCTCTGCCACCCCCTTTTGCCTTCAATCTTTCCCAACATCAGGGTCTTTTCTGATAACTCCCCTCTTCTTATTATGTGGCCAAAGTACTTTTTTTTTTAAAGGCAGTTGGGGTTAAGTGACTTGCCCAGGGTCACACAGCTAGTACGTGTCAAGTGTTTGGTCTGAGGCCACATTTGAACTCAGGTCCTCCTGACTTCAGGGCTGGTGCTCTATCCACTGCGCCACCTAGCTGCCCCTGTGGCCAAAGTACTTAAGCTTCAGCTTCAGTATTTGACCTTTCAGTGAATAGTCTGAATTAATTTCTTTATTGTGTTTTGACTGATTTGACCTCTTTGCTGTCCAATGGATTCTCAAAAGTCCTCTGTAGCACCACAATTCAAAAGTGTCAATTCTGCGGCACTGTGTGATTGAGTAAGTGAATGTGTATGTATATCTTGGACAGACAAGTTCTGCAGATGGATAATGAACTGGGCCCATGATTCAATAAGCATTTTTTTTTAAGTTTTAGGCAATTGGGGTTAAGTGACTTGCCCAGGGTCACACAGCTAGTAAGTGTCAAGTGTTTGGTCTGAGGCCAGATTTGAACTCAGGTCCTCCTGACTTCAGGGCTGGTGCTCTATCCACTGTGCCACCTAGCTGCCCCTCAATAAGCATTTATAAGGCACCTGCTATGTGCCAGGTGCTATGCTGGACACTGGATATACAAATACACAAAATGAGATAGCCCTTGTCTTCAAGGAGGAGATCACGATGGATTATATGCCTTGCCACCAAAGTTGTCAAATGTTAACATTCCCTTGATGATGCTAGATATGTAACTAAGGAATCATGGGTCTCAGGAAATTCACTATTCCATGTGATCTACACTGCAACATAAGGCAGAATGGAGCAGTGAAATGAGCACTAAATCTAGGGTATGAACCCTGCTTTGGCTTCTTGCTCCCCGTGTGACCTTGGACAGATCCCTTCGTTTCTGGAGCCTAAGAATTCTCCACTGTAAAATGAGGGGGCTAGACTTGTGATGTCCCTTCCTGCTGAAGAGCTAGGATCCTATATGTAACTTTAGGCAAGTCTCTTACCTTTAAAGGGCTTCGGTTTCCTCGTCTGGAAAATGAAAAGGTTGGATTAGATGGTCTCTGAGGATCCTTTCAGGTCTACTAGATCTATGACCTGATGAGCGACCTTGCACAAATCACTTCCCACACCCCTGCACCCCAGCCTCAGTTTTCTCCTCTGTCAAATAAGGGGGCTGGAGTCAATAGCCTCTGGGGTCTCTTCTTGCTCCAGCCCTATGAGGCTATAATCAAAGAACACAGTGTATCGGGGAGATTCAGCATGTACATAGAATGTATCAAGCATAGTGCAAGATGGACAAAGGAGAGGGTCCGATGGGGTTCTGAGAACATCAGAGGAAAACACTACCACTTTTGGCTAATGGAATCAGGGGAGGAGGCGGGACCTGATGTGGAGGGAAAGAGGGGAAGTATTTCATCAGACAGAGATGAGGAAGGAGTATTCTAGGCCTGAATGAATGCTTACAGAAATGAGAGCAGGAAGCACAAGATCAGGGAAGAGCTACTAGGCCACTTTGGCTGGAATGTATGGTATATAATGTAAGCTAGGCTGAAAATCTAGGCCAGATTTAGATTGAGGAGAGCCCTGAATGCCAGGCCAAAGAGTCTTTATCTTGTCCCATAGAGGGAATAGTGGGATAAGGGAAGAACTAGTGGGCCAATCTGGCTGAAAGAAGAGTATGTGAGGAGGGAAAATGTGAACTAAGGCTGGAAATTGAGGTGGGACTTAGGCTCTAGAAAGCCTTGAATGCCAGGCCAAAGAGCTTATATTTTATCTTGAAAAGAGGGAGCAGCTGAAGGGTTTTGAGATGGCAAATCATTGAACCTCAGAACCAGAAGGAGCCTTAAAGGCCATATGGTCCAACTTGTATCTGAAAAAGTATCCCCTCGGACTTCTGCTTCTGGGAGCCAAGATGGCAGAGCAAGAGGTGAGTCTCTCTTACTCTCCCTTATTAACCCCTAAAAGCCCAGAAAATATCACCCCAGAAAAAACCCTGTAACAGCTGAACCAGAAGAAAGATGGGGTTCAGCAGTCCAGTATCCCAGGTAGCTTGAGGGATTAACTGGAAAGGCCCCTCTTACCCTGGGGGAAGGGGAGCAGTACAGAATGGGAGGCCTCCCAGCAAGCTAGTGGAAAGCCCCATCTCAGCATACCAGGAGGAGATCCTGAAGCCCAGGTGGTGGAGCAGGCAAACACCAACACCTGGACCCCCAAGTGCCTCATTGAGGGCGGGGGAACTGGTGGAAACCAGCTTGGAAAACCACCAGGGGCCTCAGCATTCTAGAGCAACCAGCTCTCCCAGTGCCTTAACAAAACTAAGGGAAGCAGCGCTCCAAGAGGTCCCAGGCGGATAAACACCCTACAACATCCATCTGAAAGAAGCTGAAGAAAGCAAAATGAAGGAAAGGCCTGGGTGAGCAGGAAATCTCCAGGAGCAACAGTACCCAATCCTACCCCTACAGTTCCACTGTTGCTGTTTCCAGCCCAACACCAGGTAAGCTGCCAGAACCCTACAGCCTCCAAGTGCAAACATAAGAGGCCCCAGCACACAAAGTCATTGACCAGGCCCTAGGCTCCCAACACAAGAACCTTGGGTCAGTGCCCTCTGCTCCCCAGCAGGAGAGCCCAGTCTCTTTAAAGGCTAGGAAATAAGCAAACACCATGAGCAAAAAGAAGCATGCAATAGATTCTTATTATGGGAAGAATGAAGATCAAGGCAGAAATTCTGAAGAGGACAACATTGTCAACAAATCCACATCTGGAACCTCAAAAGGGAATATGAAGTGGTCTGAAGCCCAAAAAGCCTTCTTAGAAGAGCTCAAGAAGGATTCTTTAAGGCAAAGGAGCTTGGATTACAACCAAGGATCAACTACCCAGTGAAAATGAGCATGATTTTTTGGGGAAGGAGATGGATATTCAACTAAATAAGGGACTTCAATACCTTCCTGATAAAAAGACCAAAGCTCAACAGAAAATTTGATCTTCAAATACAAGACTCAAGAGAGACATAAAAAGGTAAATGGGACAGAAAGTAACAACATGTTATTAATAAGGGCAGACTCTTTACATCCCTACAAGGGAAGATGACACTTGTAACTCTTGAGAACCATATTGTTATTACACCATGTTAAAAGGGTATACATAAAGGGAGTGGGTATATATTGACTTTGATGTAATGATGAAAAAAATCTAATCAAGTGGGTTAAATGGATCCAAGTAAGTGAATTAATCTGATCTAACTAAGAACATGTACTGAGAGAAAAGGAAAGGAGGAGTCAGACAAGGGTAAATTACATCACAGGAAAAAAGCACAAAAACCTATGAGAGCAGAGGGAAAGAAGGGAGGGAGATGAACATTGTTTGAACCTTACTGTCATCAGATTTGGCTTAAGAAGGGAATAACCTAAGCAGTTAGGTATAGAAATCTAACATACCCTATAAGCAGTAGGAGAGAAAAAGGAGGGGGCTAATAGAAGGGAGGTAAGACTAAGGGAGGCAGTGGTCAAAAGCAAAACATTAGTGAGGAGGGAAAAGGAGAAAGGAGAAAGAAAAACATAAACTGGGGGAAAGGATGAAGAGAAAGACACAGATAGTTATCATAATTGTGAATGTGATATATGAATGTATGGAATACTATGGTGCTGTAAGAAATGGTGAGCAGGCAGACTTCAGATAAACCTGGAAAGACTTGTATGGTCTGATGCTGAGTGAAGTGAGCAGAACCAGGAGAATGTTGTACACAGTTGTACACAGCCACATTGAGTGATGACTAACTTTGATAGACTTAACCCGTCTCAGCAATACAAGGATCTAAGACATCTCCAAAGGACTCATGATGGAAAATGCTATCCACATCCAAAGAAAGAACTATGGAGTTTGAATGCAGATCAAAGCATACTATTTGCTATTTTTTTTCTTCTGTTGTGTTTTGTTTCCTCTTTCTGGGTTCCTCCTATTAGTTCTAATTCTTACAACATCACTAATGTGAAAATATGTTTAATAAGAATGTATATGTATAGCCTATATTAGATTGTGCACCGTCTTGGGGAGGGAGATAGGGAGGGAGGGGGAGAAAAAATTTAAAGCTCAAAAGCTTATGGAAGTGATTGTTGATAAATCTAAATAAATAAATTTAAATAAAAAAAGAAAAAAGAAAAAGTATCTCCTCTACAACATACAGGGCAAGTGGTCATCTAGCCTTTGTTTACAGACCTCCAGTGAGGGGGAATCCACCCTCTCTGGAGGCAGTTCATTCCTCTTTGGGACAACATACCTGATCCCATTAGCCAAAAGTGGTAGTGCTCTCTTCTGGTTTTCTTAGAGCACCCTGTCAGACCCTCTCCTTTGTCCATCTCACGCTATACTCGATACATTCTGCTTATATGCTGAATCTCCCCAGTAAATTGTGAGTTCTTTGATTACAGCATCAGGGCTGGAGGCAGTCCATACTTCTTTGGGACAATGTACCCTCTTTGGAGGCAATCCATTCCTCTTTGGGACAATGTACCCTCTCCAGAGGTACACCATTCTTCTTTGGGACAACATACCCTCTCTGAAGGCAGTTCGTTCCTCTTTGGGACACCTCTCCTTTGTAGCAACTTTTTTTTTCCTGATAGCAAGCCAACATTGGCCTCTTTATAACTTCCACCTATTGTTCCTGGTCCTGTCCTCTGGGACCAGTCTACTTAGGGTGGAAAGCACAATGATCACTGGTAACAGAGAGAAAGCAGTGCAGCTCCATTATTATTTGGCTTTTTACCCCCTATTAATGAAGGGGATCCCTGAACTGGAGAGGACAGAACAAAAATGACTAAGAGGGAGTTGACATCCAAGGTAAGTTAGGAACTAGTAAGCAAGCCCTAGCTGTCTTTAAGAGTCAGGTCACTGGGCCCAGATAAATGACATCCTAGGGACTTGAAAGCACTGGCAGATGCAGAGCTATCATCCGTGTTCTGTGAGAGATCATGGAGAAAGGGCAAGGTGCTCAGGGAGTGGAGAAGAGTGAACCCTGCCCTGATTTTTACGTGATGGAAGAGGATAGCATCTGCATACTATAAGCAAATGGCCCTGATTTCAATTCCTGGCAGAATTCTAGAGTGTATTATTAAAGAGATGGTTAGTGAACATCCAGGAAGGGAAGTGGTGATCACCCGAGAGCCAGCATGATATCATCCACAGCAGATCAGGCTAAGCCAACCTCATTTACTTTTTTGTCAGGGGTACTAGACTGGTGGATTAAGAGAATGTCATAGATACTTTCCTTCCCTCAGTTTTATAAAATCCTGTCATAAAAGTCTCTCATGCTATTCTTGTGGGAGAGAGGGAGGGAGAGAGAGAGAGACAGAGACAGAGACAGAGAGAAGCAGAGAGAGACAGACACAGAGACACAGAGACAGAGAGGAGAGAATGAGAGAAACAGAGAAAAGAGACAGACACAGAGACATAGAGAGAATGAGAGAGACAGAGAGGAGAGAGAGACAGACACACAGAGACAGAGACAGAGAGGAGAGAATGAGAGAAACAGAGAAAAGAGACAGAGACACAGAGACATAGAGAGAATGAGAAAGACAGAGAGGAGAGACAGACAGACACAGAGAGACAGAGACAGAGAGGAGAGAGAATGACAGAGACAGAAAGGAGAGAGAGAATGACAGAGACAGAGAGATAAGAGAGAGACAGAGAGATAAAAGAGAGACAGAGAGGAAAGAGACAGAGACATAGAGAGAAAAGACAGAGAGAGAGACAGAGAGAGAGAGGAGACAGAGAGAGGGAAGAAAGGGAGACAGAGAGAGGAGAGAGAGAGATGTGGACTTGACATTAGATTCAGAGCTGGTGAAAACACTAGCCCCCCCCAAATAGCCATTACTGCTGTGATGTCAGCTTGGAAGCAGGTCTCCAGTGGAGTATCCCAGCAATCTCTGTTTCTTCCTGTGCTTGCTTAACATTTTTGTCACCAACTTAGATAAAAGCCAAGATGGCCAACAATCTAAATCTGCAGATAACACAAAACTAGGGTTGGGAATCACGAGTTCACTTTTGTAATGCTGTGTTCAATTCTGGGCACCGGCACTTAAGAAGAGCATAGACAAACTGCAGAGTGTCCAGCAGAGTGCAAGCAGCATGTGGTAGGTCCCCGAGATGCCATATTCGGTACAATCGAAAGGATTCTAGCCTGCAGGAGAGAAGGTCGGTTGGGAAGCAGAGGTCAGCTGTCTTCAAGTATTTGAAGGTCTGGCAAAGGAAAGAGGCCTCAGACCGAACACTTGACACTTACTAGCTATGTGACCCTGGGCAAGTCACTTAACCCCAACTGCCTTTTAAAAAAAAGTACTTTGGCCACATAAGAAGAGGGGAGTTCTCAGAAAAGACCCTGATGTTGGGAAAGATTGAAGGCAAAAGGGGGTGGCAGAGGACGAGATCGATAGATAGTGTCATGGAAGCAATGAACATAAGCTTGGATAGACTTTGAGAGGTAGTGGAGGACAGAAGGCCTGGCGTACTATGGTCCATGGGTCATGAAGAGTTGGACACAACTGAATGACTGAACAACCACAAATGCGACTCGATGTTGTGACATAAGTAATAGACATGGGAATGAGGAGACTCTAGATAAGTGAAATGACAGCACCATGAGCAACAGATAGAAGTGGCAAAGAGACAAATGTCAGCTAGCTGGGAAGGAAAGCTTGGGAAGAGTTGAGGTAATAAAAAGTGGGATGGGTTCCCTCAGGTGATTATGGGTTCTCCTTTACTTGAGGTCCTTAAAGCTGGAAGAGTGGTTTAGGGTTGGTGTCATTTGATTTAGCTACAGAAAAGCTCCCTCTTCCCAGTTGGATGGGCCTGCCATTATGTGAGAAGACCCATTCCTTTCTAGCGTCTCCCTTCAGGTTTCTGTCCAGTCCCCATGGTTGGGATTTCCCCTTAGTCAATGCCTTCTTTCTGGTGCTTCTGGGAGAGAGGAAGCTTTTTGAACCTACTGCATGGTGGGAAAGGGGAGTGGGGAAGAGGTGCCTCCCAGTAGAGAGGATAGTTTGTTGTTAGTCATTTTAGTCATGTCTGATTCTTCATGACCCCATTTGGAGTTTTCATGTCAAAGATACTAGAGCGATTTGCCATTTCCTTTTCCAGTTCATTTCATAGATGAAGAAACGGAAGCAAACAGGATGACTGACTTGTCCAGGGTCACACAATTAGTAAGTGTGACCCTGGGCAAGTCATCTCATGGGGAAGAGAGTTACCTGTAGCCTACTGCTTCAGAAGGAAGTATTCTTTCTCATTTCCATTCTCCACTTAGCTGAGTATTCTTTGCCTGAATAATATTATAGCAAAACTGGTTTCTTTGAGTGAACACTTGGTCAATCAGAAAGTAAAAAAAAAAATTTTAAGAAATAAGGAATAGAGAAGAAACAAATGGGAAAAGGGGAGATGGGGTGGTGAGAGCTTCGCCACTGGTGGTATCTATAAGAACACGGCAGCTATAGGCTCTCTCCATTTCACTGGAATATTCTCTCCCTGGAAGTTCACTGTTACCAGATTGGTTAAGGCAACATCAGTGCTTAAGGTGGTGCTGGGAGGTGGATACAACTCATCAGCCTTCTGGTGCCTGAAAGGAGGTGAGTGCTTAATATACGCAGATTGACTAATCTGGCTCCTGACTACTTTGTGGAGTCACATCCTACTCTAAGAAAATTGCTGACCTCTCATGAGAGAAGGGAGGGAATCAGCCTTTATATATAGTGCCTACTATGTGCCAGGCAATGCTCTAGGCCCTTTTTTTTTTTTTTTACAAATATGATCTCATTTGCTCCTCCTAACAATCCTGGGAGGTAAGTGTTATTATTATCCCCATTTTACAGGTGAGGAAACAGAGGGCAAACAGAGGTTAAGCGATTTGCTTTGAGTTACCGTAAGTATTTCAGGCCAGACTGAACTCAGGTCTTACAGGTTCCTGGACCACTGTTCCATCTATTTTGCCACCAGCTGCCTCTAAGAGATCTCATTTATCTCCAAATTGACTTTACAAACATGGTCACAGCCTCACAGTTCCCAAGGTTGGGGAGGGGAAGAGAGCAGAATCCTCTGTTGGCCAGAAGACAGTGTCTCCATTGACCCACTACATCCCTGGGGTGAGCAAATGTACAGTCCTTTGAAAAATCAAGTCCAGCACAGTGGATAGAGCACTGGCCCTGGATTCAGGAGGACCTGAGTTCAAATCCAGCCTCAGACACATCACACTTACTAGCTGTGTGACTCTGGGCAAGTCACTTAACCCCATTGCCTAGTCAAAAAAAAAAAAAAAAAGGAAAAATCAAGTCCAGTACCTTTGACATCTGGGGTTATGATTACTACTACTACTACTACTACTAAATCAATATCAGTAGTACTAATGGCACCAGGATCATGAACCCAGTGTCCCAGGGAACCAATGTCTCAATGAGGCATTTTCCAGAAAACATACTTTCCATGATCCACACAATGAATGTAGCTGGACAGGAAACTTCACTCCTTGGGCTGC
>NW_020943958.1:294019-393773 GCF_900497805.2 Vombatus ursinus
TTTTCTATTTCATTCTAGAGGCAATGGGGAACCACTCTAGTTTCATAACAGAATGGTCGGAATAAAAAAGAAAATGAAACAAAAGAAATTCCATGAAACTAACCTCTATGTCAACAATGTGACAGTCAGGGGTAGGGAACCTGTGGCCTTGAGGCCACATTTGGCCCTCTAGGTCTTCAAGTGCGGCCCTTTGACTGAATCCAAATTTCACAGAACAAATCCTTGCCCTCTAGGTCCTCAAGTGCAGTCCTTTGACCAAATTCAAACTTCACAGAACAAATCCTGGCCCTCTGGGTCCTCAAGTACGGTCCTTTGACCGAATCCAAACTTCACAGAACAAATCCTTGCCCTCTAGGTCCTCAAGTGCGATCCTTTGATTGAATCCAAACTTCACAGAACAAATCCTGGCCCTCTAGGTCCTCAAGTGCGGTCCTTTGACTGAATCCAAACTTCACAGAACAAATTTGGATTTGAAGTTTGGATTCAGTTAAAGGGCCACACTTGAGGACCCAAAGGGCCACATGCAGCCTCGAGGCCACAGATTCTCCACCCCTGCTCTAGACAATGTCCCACCCCACCAGACCTTCATCCCTGCAAAAAGGGAAGGGAAGTCCAGTTTCCCATCTCCTCTACGAGGCAGTGGGGCACAATGGCTAGAGACCAGGCCTTCAAACTGGAGTAGAGTCCTTCAAGCCCTTCCTCTAACACGTACCAGCTGTGTGACTCTGAGTAAGTCATTTTCATCCCTTCAATGTTCTAGGCCATGCTTAGTGGCAGAGAACGTGTTCATCTGTCTTGTTAGAAGGAGATTCCTCACCTGGGAATTCCCAATACAGATGAAATCATGAATACAGTAAATCTCTATCCATCCTATAGGACCAAACTTGGGCATCACAATTCCATAACATTCAGTTTCATCTTTTTGTTGTTGATTTTTCCAGTTGTGATGTTCTAATAATTGCCAGTCAGTCGATAGACATTTAATAAGCCCCTACTATATGCCAGGGGGCAGCTAGGTGGCACGATGGATAGAACGTTGGGCCTACAGTCAGGAAAATCAGAGTTCAAATCTAGCCTCAGACACTTACTAGCTGTGTGATTCTAGGCAAGTCATTTGACCCTGCTTGCCTCAGTTCCTCATCTCTAAAATTGGGACACACTAGAGAAGGAAATGGCAAACCACTCCAGAATCTTTGCCAAGAATCACCCCTCCCCGCAATGGGGTCACGTAGGGCCAGACAGGACTGAACAACAGGTACATTCCAGGCACTGTGCTAAACTCTGGGAATACAAAGAAAGGGAAAAGATGGTCCTTGCTCCCAAAGAGTTCACAATGTAATGGGTTAATAAGGGACAGAGGCAGGATTTGAAGCCTCCTGGTTTCCCAGGATTCCTTCGAGACTTGGCTCAAAACCCATCTTCTGCAAGAGTCATGTTGCTTACAGCCTTCTCTGGTTATTAGCTCCAACTGACTCTGTCGATTAGTAGTTTGTTTGTACAGAGTTGTTTCCCTGTTAGATTGGGAGCTCTCTGAGGGCAGAGGCTTTTTTTTTTTTTTTCATTTCTTTGTATCCTCAGTTCTTAGCACGGTTTCTGGTACAGAGTAGGCACTTTATAAATGTTGACTTGCTGACTGACTGCTCTTAGGGAGCTTACATTCTAACTGGGGAGATAATATATGTAAGCATGCACAAAATAAAGATGATGTCATTTTTGGGGGGAAGGGGTGAGAGGGACTAGGAGTTGAGGGGAATCAGGTAGAGCATCTTGTGGAGATGATTATGGAGAACTTTTGAAGGCGAATCGATTCTAAGAGAAGGAGACAAGGAGGGAAGAGCATTCCAGGGGCACAGCCATTGCAAAGGTGTGGAGTTGGGAGATGGAGGAACAGTATTTGAGGAATAGCGGGGAGGCCTGGCCTCGTTGTGCTGAACTTTGAGGTCCTTCCCATTTCTCAAATGCAATGGGTTTTCAACCATCGAAGGTCTGGTGAGTGCCCGTGGGAGCGATGTCTTTGGGCAGGCCAGCCCAGGGGTTGGGGGTTGTTGGTGCGAGGTATTGGTGCAAAACTGAGCCCAAGAAGCTCAGAAAGTGCCCGGGTTCGCTTGTCCCACTGGAGAAGGGAGACTGAGAAAGCCGGAGGTGCCCAGGCGGGGAGGAGGGCAGACTGTCCCAGGGAGGGGAAGGAGGTGAGACGGAGGGGGCGTGGCCTGGGGCCCAGGGGGCGGGGCCGGGGGCGGAGGCGGGATGCGCGCCCCTGGAAGCAGCTGCGGAGCGGGAGAGAGGGGGAGGAGGCGGCTGCGGCGGCCGTTGGGCAGCAGCAGAAGGAGGAGGAAGGGGAGGAGCAGGAGGAGGTGAGGGGAGGTGGCCGAGGCTGCCCGTCCTACCCCCCACGCCTCCGGGCCAAGCCCATCACCTGGGACCGGGAGTGCGGGACACTGAGGCCATGGAGCACATCACGCTGCCCAAGGTAAGGCGTGCCCCTGAACAACGGCCAGGGGAGGCTCGGGGCCACTTCCGGGCTGGGGGGTACCCCCATCCCAGCCCTCGGGGGCGCAGAGCCCCCCTCCCGGGGAGTCTTCCCCCAGCTGCCCCTGCTTCCCACTTAGGTACCCTCTCCCAAGCCACTTTCCCACCTCCCCCAAACAAGCCCTCGGGGCTCCCCTTTGGATCGCGTGTGTGGGTCCCCCCCGCCACACCTTGGGACTCCAGTGAACTTCCTCCCCTCGATCCCGGCCCGTCCGGTCCCGTCCCATCCTGTCCCGTCCCATCCTGTCCCGTCCCATCCTGTCCTGTCCAGTTCTCCAACCTGAGCTCACCTAGGCAGTGTAGTATAGTGGGAGGGGTGCCCTCGGGCTTTGAGTCAGATCCCCTTTGCCCCTTGATGGATGGCCGCTGGACTATGCCTTTCCTTTTTCTGGGCCTGAGCTTTTCCCCCTGTAAAATGAGGGCTTTAGATTTGATCCCCCAAAGCCCCTGGTCCTCTGATTCCAGGCTTGTAATTTCCGTGTAGGAGAAAACTCTATCCAATGAAGAAACTCCCTCCGCCAAAGTAGATGGACACCTCTCCTGCAACTTTTATGTAGTCTTAGAGAGTTTTGTTCAAAAGAAAAGAAAAAGAAAAAAACAGATGAGACCTGAGATTTCATTGGTAGAGGGAACTCCCAGTGAGGGGAATCTCTCTTACCAGTGCAGATCTGCACCTGCTTTATAACTAAGAGTCGTAGAGGGCCCAAAGTTGTGGGAGAGGCAGAGCTGAGTGATTTGATGAGTAAAGGGGCACTCTGTACATTTTGCTACTATCTTCCTACTCTGATATTCTGTGAAAAAATCACCACCACCACCACCCCACCCCACCCCCATGTAAGGGATATAACTCATTGAGGATGCCTTACAGTAGCCAACAGCCAGCTCTACTTAATAATGGCAGATAATTTGTATCAAAGGATCAGAGACTCAGTTTCCTTTTCTGTAAAATGAGGAAGTTGGATGACATGGCTTCTAAGATACCCCTCAGCTTTAAAGAGGTGATCCTATATCACTTAATAAAAGGAGACAAGTATAGGCATCACTGTGACTTGCTGGAATGACTGGGAAAAACTCTGAGAGTTTACCTGATTTGAGAAGAAAAGTATAAGTAAAAGGGGGTAAGTAAAAGGGATTAGTTTTGTCTATGAAAAACACATACTCATCAGGAAATTCTGGCACCAGAGGAGTAGAAACATGGTGAAACATTGGAGTGAACATTAGCAGGCGAAGAAATAAAAGCAAAGTCATCACAAAACACTAAAATACAAAAGAACACGTGGGCAGAATGAGGACAGAGAAAGGACTTTGGGAGGCAGATCAAAAGCACAGCATTGAGGCATGAAGGAGTGATGGTTGAAACTCTGCTGGAACTCTCTGGAAAAGCAAAGCCGCTACTTCATTCTAGGCTTGCTTTATTGATAGTTTGGCCCTTCAAAAGGTGGAGTAATCATTGAGGGGGATGTGATTTAGAACCAATCTTAGAATTTGTGAAAGAGAAAGAAGAAAACTGGGCATAATCTGACATGTGCCCTAGCCTTGGGGAGAGCACATTTCAGAATGTTCATAAAAGGGCTAGACTAGGAGTAGGGAACCTTCGGCCTCGAGGCCACATGTGGCCTTCTAGGTCCTCGGGTGCGGTCTTTTGACAGAGTCCAAGTTTTACAGAACAAATCCTTTTCTTAAGGGGATTTGTTCTGTGAAGTTTGGATTCAGTCAAAGGACTGCACTTGAAGACCTAGAGGGCCACATGTGGCCTCAAGGCTGCAGGTTTCCCACCCCTTGGCTAGATAATGTTGAGGCATAGAGGTGGCCCATTAGCTAGAATTTCTGGCTTATAGTCAGGAAGACTTGAGTTCAAATTCAATCTCAGATACTTTGTTTGCCTTGTTTTCCTCATCTGTGAAATAGGGATAATAATAGCACTCACCTTGCAGGAGTCTGTGAGGATCAAATGAGATGATGGCAAAGTGCTTAGCACCATATGAAGTTAGCTATTATCATTATTATCGACAGTCCACACCCTAAAATCCCATAGTCCATAAGAATCTCAAGAGTTAGATTCTGAAGACAGAAAGAGAAACAATTCCAGTGAAGGAATGCAAAGGAGCAGCTATCTAAAAAGACTCATGAACAGAAAGAATTCATTGACCAAGGTAGTTTTTTAAAAAATAAATTTTATTGCTATCTTTTGTCTTTACATCACCTACATTTTCCATTGTATCTCTTCTCCTCCCTTTCCCAGAGAGCCATCCCTTTTAATAAAGAATATAAAAGAGGAAGAAAAAAAAAAGTTTAGTGAGACTGCCAACATGTCAGAAAAGATCGCCATTATACAAAGCATTGCCCACCTGTGGTCCCTCGCATTTTCAGAGAATCGGAAGGCGGTTATCTTCTCCTCACTTGTTTCCAGGGCGAAGTAGAAGATAAAAGCCAGGATTGTTTAAGAACGAACATGGAAGCATGATCTAGGCCTGGAAGAATGCATCAGGAACATGAAAGTTTTGAGTAAACTGTGGCTGGTGATGAACAACTCAGACTTTTTCTAGCACTTTATGAGGAAGGTGATGAATGCAAGGATTGTCATCCTGATTTTCCAGCGCTTGCCCTGAAGGGTCACAAAGAACAGCTTTAGGTAGAACAGAACTGACTGGTGATGTTCCGGCAGAATGCGTAAATGATCAAGAAAATTGTTTAGTGCTTGCTATGTGATAAGCTCTGGATATCCAAATAGAAAAGGAGATTTGTCCCTGCCTCTAAGGGGCTCTCATTCTAATAGGGGCAGAGAGCATACGTAGACAAGAGAAGAGGTGGCATTTCGATGTATCTCCTTTCCAGGTGCTTTCTGCAGTTTAGGTATACCAGCACTTACTTTCCCCTCCTGCCTTAGAATCATAGTTCAACAAACATTTATTAAACTCCTTTTGTGTGCACTGTGATTAATGCTGCTACTGTAGTCTCTATAAAGGCAAAAAAACTACTTCAAGCAATTATTATTATTCTGATTGAGGTAAATGGAGGGATCTTAGGGAATATGTGGTCCAACACCCTTATCTTACAAATGAGAAAACAAAGGAAAATGATGGGACTTATCCAAGGCCACAGTGTTCGTAAGTGGCAGAGCTGGGTATGGAACCTTGGTCTTTGCACACCAGGTCCTGTGTCAGTCTGTAAAATGGGGATAATAATAGCTCCTCCCTTGAGGGGTTTTATGAGGATTGAATGAGATAATGATTGTAAAGTTACCTACCATCAATGAGCTCCCTGTCCCTGACATCAGCTCTTCAAGACAGTCAACCCAATACTTTCAACTGTCTTTTCCTAGCTTTAATTAAACAAACAAACAAAAAAAATGTATTAAAGTGAGGTGGTTGACTCATGATGTCTTCTGGGCCAGGAGTCATTTCTTAAATGGTTTTTAACAAATTTCTTGGCATCACTGGTCTGTCCCAGTAGAGCTTACTCCCCCAAAATATTCCTCTCCCAAGTGGCATTTGAAGGCATCTATCTGGCTAGGCCTGTTCTGCTCCCCCACCCCAACCCCTGGAGTGCTAGAAAGAAAGGGTTAGGCCAGGGGTGGGGAACCAGCCACCTCCAGGCCACATGTGGCCCTCTAGGTCCTCAAGTGCAGCCTTTTGACCAAATTCAAACTTCACAGAACGAATTCCCCTTAATGAAAGGATTTGTTCTGTAAAACTTGGACTCAGTCCAAAGGCCACACCCAAGGACCTAGAGGGCCATATGTGGCTTGGAGGCTGCAGGTTCCCCATCCCTTTAGGCCACATTAGAAATGACTGAATACATTTAGCAGAAAAGATGGTATTTCAATATATGGCATCTCGAAATAACAGAAGGAAATAGAACAGATACCCCACCTCATCCTTCACTTCCTATTTCTCTGCCTTCTTTTTTTTTTCCTGACCCCCTCCTTCATTGGGGCTGAGTTACAGGCTTTGTCTGGCACCTCTTTCTTGTTCTTGCCTTATTGCTTTCTAGCTCAGGTTGTTTATATTCACCTGCCTGTCAGGTTTGATGAAATACAACCATCAGAGCAAGAGGAACACTGCTGCTTCTAATTTAGAGCTCTGTCCCATTCACCTTCCTACCTATTGGGTGTATCCCTTCCTCAGTTTGAATTCAGGGCCCTTGATCCCCCTCCCATGAGATAATATGTGGTCAAGGAAACAAAACCAACAACTTCCCCTAAACTAAATCAGTGCTCCAGTTCAGACGGGGGTCCTAGTTGGGGGATGCGGGGTTAATGCTCAGAGAAACTTTAAATGATCATGTACAAGGACTGATTTTACTTTGGACTGTATTGCCTGTGTCTGTTTTCTCCTTAGTAAGATTATTTTGAAGTTAAAGAAAAAACAAAAACGAGGTTAGCCATTGTGTAGATGGATTTTCAGAAACTTAGGACTGTGAGAAGTCTGGTAAGCGTGCCTTTTCTAGTCAACAGAAGGCATGCTCCCATCGAGTTGCCATTCACAGGAGGTTTATCTTGAAAAGCTTAAAGATTTGCTCTTCAGGATTAGGAGAGCATGCTCATTCGAAAGGCAAGGGCCTGTAACAGAGGGTGCTGTTCTTTGCCTTTTTTTCTGAATTTCAAGTCCTGAAACACTTTGGCTTTGGATGCATCATTCTGACTTTTTCACTTGAGAGAGACCTGCCTGATTTTGTTAAGTCCTGGGAGGCTTCAGAAATGAAGATCTCTTAGATGATAGGACTTGGGGCTGGAATGGGCCTTAAAGCTCATCTAGTCAGAGCACCTCATTTTACCAGTGAAGAAACTGAGGCCCAGAAAGGAGAAATTATTTTGCCCTAAGTCACGCAGATAGTAAGTAATACAGCTTGGATTTAAACCCGGGTCTGATGATTGTGCTGCTTCCACTATACCTTTTTATCTGATCTAATAAGTGCATTCAACATCTAATCGTGGCATATACCAGGACTCTATTTCCTGCAGTGTTTTTCCACTGAATCTTTTTCAAAATAATAGAATAACAGAATTTCAGTCTTGGAAGAAGCCTAGGTGGCAATCCAGTTCAACTCATACTGGAACCCTCACCCCCTCCAACAAGGGTTTTTAATCTGGGGTCCACTGTGACTAGGCTTGGGGAGCCCATGAACTTGGATGAAAAAAAAATTACTTTTTTATTTTTACTATCCTTTGGCTTCCTTTATAATCCTGGTATTTTATTTTATGCATTTAAAATCATGATTCTGAGAATGGGTCTATAGGCTTCCTCAGCCTGCCTACCCAAGGTAGAGGGCAAGGGATGGGAAGGGAGGGTCTAGGACACACAAAAATTTCAGAATCTCTGCTCTTTGACCTGTCCAGCAAGTGGTCATCCAGTCTTTGCCGGACCACCATAGAACAAAAGTTCACTGTCTCCATATTGGCTCAGAATACTTCCTCAGTCTTCACTTTCCTTCTCTGCCTTCTCCCTTCCATTGTTGATGTTTTATACTTTCTTGCTCATTGGAGAGACCTTATTGAGAAAACAGAAAAAGGTCTTTTAAAAATGTGAAAAGAAAAGGATTTGGAGGGAGACTACTTAGGTCGAAATCCCCATTCTGTTACTCTCTGAGTGACTTTAGTCAAGTCATTTCATCTCTCTGTGCCTCAGTTTCCCTCAACTACAGATGTAGGAGCTGGACTCAGATGACCTCTGCACACTCTGTTTTTCCAGTAGTATTCATGATGAATGATGATATCGGGCAGTGATAGTATGGGACATGTTCTTAGGCTGGTAAACTCTTCTGGAGTCACATGTTCCTCATTTTAAAAAAAATCGTAGATTTGAGCTATTGCCAATACTTGTGGCAAATCAGGGTAGTAAATGGATTAAGAAACTTCGGAAGTGCACCTCATTTCCTTTCTTCCTGGAAGGGAAATGGAAAATACCATGTTTTATGGGCCACAGCATCTCTAAGAGCAGAGTTCTTGTAAGTGTCACAACATCCTGTGTGGTCGTGGCAGGGGGTGAAGTGTGGGAGAAGGGCATTGACCAAGCAGTTCTTCAGAGGACAGGGCCATCTAAGCTACTTAGCCAGGGTAACGGCTTCAGAAGCAGCCTGATCCCTTGTTCCTGTAGGCAGAGAATACAGTTGTGTGCTCTGATCCTCAGCTCATTCTTAGATTGGGAGAGCAGGCACCATGCCATGTTGTCATGTGTCTCTGCCAGTGCACAGCACAGTTCTCTAAACATTCAGGGGCTAAGAGATGGTTGTTGAAGTTTGGGGTTTTCACTCTTCTTCCGTCCTTCCCCGCTGTGTGGCTCAGCTCTTGCCTCAGCTTCCTCCATCCCTTCAGCAAGTATTCTTGAATCACACCCCACCCCAACCCCTTCCCTCTAGTGCCTGTGCCCTTCATTGCTCCTTGGCTCTTTCTGGCAGACAATCCTAGACACCCATGTACTCCTGACCCATCCATCCACACTCTGGTTGAAAGTGCAGAGCCAAGGAATCGTTTTGGAATGCCTCAGTGATCTGTGCTCTTTAACATTTTTACAAAAGACTTGGATGAAGAGATCCTTATCAAAAGATCTTGATGCATTAGGACATTGGGCCAAATATTATAAGGTGAAATTTAATAAGAATAAATGTAAAATTCAAAAAAAAATCAGCTTCACAAGCACAAGATGGTAGAGATATGCCTCTACTGCAGTTCATCTGAAGAAGATCAGGGGGCCTTAGTAGGCCATATTCTCAGTGTGATATGGCATTCAAGAACACTCATGTGATCTTAGGCCACTGTCCAGGCTAGTCCTGCTGTCCTCTGCCTTGATCACATCTACTTGCAACTAGAATACAGTATTTACTTCTGGTTATGTCATTTTAGATAGGATGTTGGTAAAACTGGAGAAAGTCAAGAGCCACCAGGATAAGGAGAGAAATGTTTCATTCTTATATTTCAGTCACAGGTAGCAAGTAGGAGTTTAATCTTTTTCTCTTTCTTTTTAAATAGGTTGAAAATGTCCTGTTATTGAACCGTTACGTAAACAAGAAACCAGCTAACGGGACTCTCTATCTTACTGCAACCCATCTGATATATGTAGATGCTTCTGCTGAGGTCCGGAAGGAAATCTGGGTCTGTGTTCCTGATAAGAAATAAGAAAGTATACCAAGGACTTGTACATGAAGGCTTCTCATTTGGCGTGTAGGGGTTGCCCAAGAGCACCAGTATTTAGTAATGAATTTATTTCCTAAATCATTTAGACCACGGGTGGGGAACCTTTGGCCTCCTAAGTCCTCGGGTGCAGCCTTTTGACTGAGTCCAAATTTTACAGAACAAATCCTTTATTAAGGGGATTTGTTCTGTGAAGTTTGGATTTGGTCAAAGGGCCACACCCAAGTGGACCTAGAAGGTCACATGTGGCCTCAAGGCCTCAGGTTCCTGACCCCTGATATAGACCCTTTCCTCTGAAGAACACTGTTCAAGTGAACCATTTATAGTGAGAAACAGAGGCTGCTGCAGTGACCAGCTAAAACTGTTCTAATTCAACAGATGTTTCTTAAGCACCTACTATGTGCAAAGCACTATGTGCTAGCTTCTCACACTTCAAACGGTGATGTGTTTTGTAATAGGCAAGTCTTGTTTATTTTACAAATACTATACTTATCAAACTGTGTATACTAGGTAAATAAAATTTATAGCGAACAATATTATTTGTAAATTTTCTCTTTTCTGCAATAGCATACCCTCCAAAATCTCCTGCTGTGCTGGTGTCCTGCCATATACCCTTTGCAAACCATTGGACTAGATTACCTCTGAGGTTTATTCTAATTGTAGTGTTCTCTTCCCTAGTGCTTCTTCAATAGTTTTTTTTTTCTCTGCCTCTCTAAAAAATTCATAGAAACATAGAATTTAGGTCTGGAAGGGAGCTGAGAGGTCGTATAATGTAATGCTCATATTTACCATATAAAACCCAGAGGAGTAAGTGACTTGCAATTAAGTGACAGGGCTGGGATTCATACTTGGGTCCTCTGACTCAAAATCTAGCGCTCTCTTGCCTACTGTACTGTATTTGTCCCCTAATGTTTACAGGGATTTCCTCTTCAGTTACACTTTAAATCTAATGCTCTATTGTTCCTTCTGGTTGTCTTGCCCAGGAGGTGGGAGAGGAAGGCAATGCAGAGACCCTCTATTGCTGGTCAAGGAAGCTTCTTTGCCTTCCGAGTAGAATTGTTGTTCAGTCGTGTCTGATTTTTCATGACCGTGTGGACCATACTGTCCATTTGCTGTTTCTTGGCAAAGATACTGGAACATTTTGCCATCTTCTTCTATGGTGGATTAAGACAAACAGAGGTTAAATGACTTGTCCAAGGTCACACACTAATACAATTATCTAGGGCCTTTCCCACCATCCCCTGCAGGACAAGACGGGTTACTGCTCCCTGGTTTATCAGGGTGAACTGGACTTAGGAAATTTGATACTTGTTTTTGTAGACGGTTTTGTTTTCTACCAGACCTTGGCTCCCCAACCATAACCCAGAACCTGGCACAGTTATTTTTGGTCAGGACCTATCCATGTTGGGAGCTCCCAGTGAGGAGATTAATAGAGGTGAAAATCCCTAAAAAGAAAGTCCATAAGGATTTATAGGGAACTTCTGGTGAGCAAACTCCCTTTCTCAATGCAGAATAGCATGTGCTCTGCCACTTAGAGTTGCCCAGGCCATTAAGAGATGACCCACCCAAGACATGCCTGGGACCCCTTGGCACATCTCAGGTCCACCACCCCAGGCTGCCTCACTTGCATTGCCAGTATCTTTTTTATATGACTCATCAAAGCTCTTTAGTATTCCAAATAGTGAGAGAAACGGAGCAAGTTAGACGAGACCAGAGGATTTCCATGTTTGTTTTCTTTGCCCATCCACCCTGCCCCCCCCAAACTTCATATACTCTTAAGACTTCTAACTGAAAGATTTAGTGGGAGAGACAGCTCTTTGGGGAAGAATTTGAAAAAAGAGATGAGACAAATCAAGTTGGCAACATTATCCCGGACCTCTAAGAAGGAAACACCACAAAGCTGTAAGGCGTCAGGTTGGGTCCTAGTGAAAGGAAGATGATGGAGCCTATGGTAACAGAAAATGAAGCACAGAGATAGGAAGGACATAAAAGGGAAAAATCCTCCCTCAATTTCCTCCGTATTTTGCTAGCTTCAAAATAACAATGCCATTTGGACAGCGTTTCTTTTATCTCTCCCTTCTGTTTTCTTTTTTTTTCTCAGGCCACTTTAGCATGGGAGAGAGTTACAAGATAAGCCCCACTTATTCATAGTTCTTGTTCTGGCCTTAGGTCTACCATTAGAAGAACTTACCCACTTTTTTGGAATGATGCTAGGCGAAAGTGAACTAACCAACAGAAGCGACCCTAGAATCAAATTGCATGTTGGAATACTTAAATGGAGCCATGATTTCTCATGACTTTAGGCATTCCTTGCACTGGTGGAAGTTGTACCCAATCCAGTGCCATCCATTTTGGTGGGTGCCATTCTGTCTGGCTTCCAACAGAGAATGCTTAGCAGCAAATAATTACAATTTCCCAGTGTTTCCGATGGAGTATCCCCACCCAATGTACTAGGATCCTTTCTCTTGTCCTTTTAATTCGGAATGGGCTCAGCACTAAGTAGTGATTCCATTCCCATGGTGCTTTCCTATTGTAGAATGTTTCCCCCAACAGTGCTGTGAAATAGGAAGTGCAAGTATTACATGTTTCTATGTTATATCATATCATCTAAAGCTATATTAATATTCCTCATTTATAGATGAGGAAACTGAGGCTTAGAGAGATGAAATAATTCAGGATCCTGGAGCTGGAAGGGACCTTAAAAAGTGACCAAAAAGATGAAGTTCCTTCATGTACGCCAACCCTCTTTTCATTTTACAGATGAAAAAAATTGAGTCCTAGGGAAATAAAGTAACTTGGCCATGGTCACACATACGTAGCAGACGTAGAATTACAACCTGGATCGTCTCCAAATCCAGTGCTCTTTCTACTGCCATGGTCATATAACTAACAAATTTCCTCATCTGAAAACTGAGGAAGTTAGAGGAAATGATCTCTAAAGGAACCTTTCAGTTCTAAAGCTAGGGATCCTAAGTTGGTGCAGTCTGGACTTAGTCTCAGGTTGTCTTATTCTGAGTCCGTTGTTTTTTCCACCTCTTGTGCCCCAGTAGCTTTCTGACCAAGAAGTCAGATTGTGGACTCATCGTGGCCTATGGTGATACTCACAATGGCCTGCCAGAGGTCCTTTTTATTGTATTTATTTGTCTTTTTTAATATGCTAAGGTAGTCCCTCTAATTCATTACAACTTGTCCTAAGATGAAGACCTATCGTCAGAATGACATCTTTCCTTGCTCACCTACCTACGTGGAAGTACAATGCTTTCCTTTTTTTTAAAAGGGTACTTCTGGACATTTAGGCCATTGCCAATATCTGAGAATCACTGTTCTGAGAGTTGGTGTTGGGCAATTTAACTTCACCATTAGAGAAAATTGCTACTTAAAGACTGATTCATCTTTCTTCTTTTGCAGATTCTGCACCACCACATTGCTGCTGTGGAGAAGTCAGCCCTTACCTCCATGGGGCATCCTCTGCTCTTACATTGCAAAAACTTTCGGACAGCACACTTTGTCTTTGGGTCTGAATGGGAATGTCATGAAGTACATGCCTCACTGCTTAAGCTCTCCCAGCCAGGTAGTTAGGCTTTGTGATGTTTTGTGAATAATAGAAAAGCTTGGGGATGAGGAGTTGGGCATAGAAATTGTGGCCAACTGGTAATTGCATTTCTATGAACCTCACTAAAATATTGGGCTTTCTTTATATGCCAAAAGAGTTTCCCCATGGTTTATGAAGCCTGTATCAGAAGATGAAGGTGCTCTCTTGTACAGAAATGCAGGCTGATTGCTTCTTCCAAGTTTGGGTGTTACCAGTAACATTTTTGGGGTCCAGATCTATGACTTTAGGAGTATAGGGGCACTCCTGAAATGGAGACTCCCTCCACTGATGTCGGTCTGCAACTAGCTGTAACCTAAAAACATGTTTATCTTCCTGGTTTATCTGGGTGACTTTGGTTCTCTGAAAATTTGGTATTTGTTTTTATTGATGCTCCACCTGTGATTTCAGTTCCTGATAAGGAAATGCCTTCTCCCATGGTATGTCAGCAATTTCTAGTCTTGGAGAGTTGCCAAAGACATCAAATGGTTAAGTGCCTTCCCCATAGTCACAGAGGCAGAAGTTGGACCCAACTCTTTCTGACTCTTAAGACCATTGGTGCTCTGTCCATTATGACCATGCTGCCTCTTCACAAGAAACCTAACAGTTTAAAAAATGAAAGTCCATTGTAACATTGAAATGTTGTCTCTGTACCCAAAAAGGCAAATTGGATGTAGAATATTTTTTTTCCTAGGGTATACCAAAATGGGTATACCAAAAATGACTAGGAAGCAGCATCTTGGTGTAGTGGTTAGGCCAAATTAACCTCATCTCCTTTTTTGATGGGTTTATTAGATTAAATTGGAGAAGGCTGTAAATGTCTTATACCAGGTTTCAGCAAAGCATTTGACAAAGTTGGCTTCTACCCTCACTGAAAAGATGGAGAGATATAGGTTGTGGGTTAGATGACAGTACAGCTGGGAGCATTTGGAATTGGTTGAATGACCTGACCCAAAAAGTAGTGGTCAGTGTCAGCTTGGAGGGAGGTGACTAGTGGAATGCCCCAAAGATTTGTTCCTGGCCCTTTGCTGTTCAGCATTTTCGTCAGTGACTTGGATGGGAAAAGATCTGAATATATGACAACGAGATGACAGACTTCACTGTGAAGTTTGGATTCAGTCAAAGGGCCGCCCTTGAGGACCTAGAGGGGATTTGTTCTGTGAAGTTTAGATTCTGTCAAAAGGCCACACTTGAGGACCTAGAGGGGATTTGTTCTGTGAAGTTTAGATTCAGTCAAAGGGCCGCACTTGAGGACCTAGAGAGCCACATGTGGCCTCAATGCCACAGGTTCCCCACCCCTATTCTAGAGGAAGGGAGGTGATTGTTCCATTGTATTTTGCCCCTGTCAGGCTATGCTGAGTGTTGTGTTCGGTTCTACTTTCCCACGTTGTAGGAAGGACTTTGACAGACTGGAAGGTACCCAGATAGTAATGGAAGTAGACATCATTCCATATGATAGCTGTTTGAAGAACCTGAGGGTGCTTAGCCTGGAGAAAAGACGATGTAGAGGGAATATGCTAGTTATTTTCCAAGTATTTTGAATGGAAGAAAGGAAATAATTTTGTTGTGCTTGGATCCAAAATGTAGAAATAGAACCAGTTTATAAAAATTACACAGAGGCATACTTTGGCTTAATGACAAACTTTCCAGCAAGCTGAGTGAGCTGCCTTGGAATGTGTGGTGGTTTCCCCTTCCTTCACATAGTCAGGGATACTGAGGAGAGGGGTATCTGAGCACAAACCATTTGGATTAGATGGCTTGAGAGGAACCTTACAACTCCAAGATTCTGGGATTAGTGGAAGAAGACCAGGATTTGAATTCAGATGCGTTGGGTGAAAATCCCAGTTCTTTTTTTTTTTTAAAGTATGCTTCAATCTGTACTCAGACATCATCAGTTCTTTCTCTGGGGATGGGTGGCATTTTTCATCCTAAATCCTTCAGAGTTGTCTTGGATCGTCATATTGCTGAGAATAGCTAAGCCATTCAGAGCTGATCATTTTACAATATTGCAGTTACTTTGTACACAGTCTATTTCACTTTGCATCAGTTCATGCAAATCTTTCAGGTTTTTCCGAGAGCATCCCGCTCATCATTTCTTATAGTACAATAGTACTCCATCGTAATCACATGCCACATCTTGTTCAGCCATTCCCCAATTTATGGGCATCCCCTCACTTTCTAATTCTTTGCCCCCAGAAAAGAGCTGCTAGAAATATTTTTGTACATATAGATCATTTTCTTTTTTTGTTTTTTTTTATCTCTTTTGGGATACAGACCTAGTAGTGGTATTGCTAGGCCAAAGGGTATGCAAGGTTTTTATAGCCCTTTGGGCATAGTTCCAAATTGCTCTACAGAATGGTCAGATCAGTTCACACTCCACCAACAGTGCATTAATGTCTCATTTTCCCCACATCTCCAACATTTACCATTTACCTTTTCTGTCCTATTAGCCAATGTGAATCCCAGTTGTGTTGCTTGCTAGCTTGTGTGACCTTAGGCAAATCACTTGTCTCTGACCTCATTTTCCTCATCTGTAAAATAGTAAAAGTGATCTCTGAGGTCCCTTCTAGTCCTAAATCTATGATTCTGTGATCCCTACCTGTGTGACATTGGGAAAGTGACTTAACCTTTATGGGCCTTGGTTTCTTCTTTTGTAAAATCAGGAGGTTGGATTAGATGGTCTCTAAGGCCCACTTTCAACACTAACTCCTAGAGAACTAAGTCTTTACTTGTTTTATGGATGGCTTCCCTTAAGTCTCCCTGATAACTGCATCATTTTCATTCCTGTTTCTTCTCCCCAGTGAGACCAGAAGAACTTTATGCATTTTCTTATAACCCCAAATCTTCGAAAGATGACAGAGAAATGGGATGGAAAATGATCGACTTAAAATCAGACTACAAACGTATGGGAGTCCCAAATGACTACTGGCAAATAACAGATGCAAACAAAAACTATGAGGTAATTGTGAAAGAGCCACTTGAAATATTTGCGTATTCATGAGTCCTTTTCCTCTTTCTTTGGGGCATAGGCCTAGTAATGGTAGAGCTGGGGTCAAAGGGTTTGCACACTTGAGCATGAATCTGCTTGTTTCATCTCATGTTTCTAGTGGACTTTGTTTACTTCAGTAGGCTTCCTTGTGTGTGGATTTCAGCTATTTGTATGTGTGAGTGTATGTGTGTTCCTCTGGCTCAAATTCTGGCCGTTCCGAGGGTTTATTTTATTGCTGTATATAGTCTCACTATGTCTCATTTCTGGAAATTAATAGCACTATTTGAAAAAAAAACTTTATAACCAGTGTGACATTGGACAAGTTCTTTCCCCTCTGTGGGCCTCGATTTCCCTAACTTGAGGGAAATAGACTATATGGTCTCTAGAGTTCTTTCCATGTCTAAATCCAATAATCCTATGGATAATCGCTGCTAGGCCTGCTACTACCAAATAAATATTATAAGAATTAAGTTGATGTTTGCAATTCTTACTTTTAGGTTTGCAGCACATACCCTCCTGAAATAGTCATTCCAAAAGCGGCTAGCAAGGCAATAGTCATGGGTTGTGCCAAGTTCCGAAGTCGAGGACGTATTCCTGTGCTTTCCTACTTCTACAAAGAGAACAATGTAAGTTGTACATACTGTCTTCACGTACTGTGACTTCTAAATTATTTTCTTTCTTCTTTACTGACTTTAGCTTGGGGGGAGGGGGGCAGAACGCTCAAATTAAGAGATGAAATGAGCATCCTTGGTCATCTCATTCACTCCCATTGCTCAAACTGTCACAGATATGCAGTTAATTCCTAAATTTCTGTCTTCAGCTCTATCCCTCCCCTGACCTCTAGTTCTCCATTTCCAAATTGCAGCGTAATATAGTAGAAGTGGCATTAGATCAGTAGTCAGAGAACCTGGGTTCAAATCTTGCCTCTGCAGTATTTGTGTGACTTTGGGCAATTACTTAATCTCTGGGATTCAGTTTTGCCATCTGCAAAATGAGGGGCTTGGATGAGGTCATCTCTAATGTCTCAGCTCAGAGTCCTTTGATCCTATGAACTTTACATAAGATGTAGCATTGAAAATGACCTTAGAGATCATCTTGTCTAAGATTTTCTCATTTTATAGGTGAGGAAACCGAGACCCAGATGGGTTAAGTGACTTGCACCATTTGCCTGCTGAATAGTCCTTTTAGTCCTTAAATTCAGCTTTGTATAAAACCTAAGATTATTGTCTTTTCTCTCAAAACCTGCTCCTCCTTCCAGACTTCCTGTTTCTATTGCTGCCTCCATCACCTTCAGACTTGGCATCTCTGTATTACCTTTGACTCTTCTCTCTCCATCCATAGCCAATCAATTAACCAAGACATGTTGCTTTTACCTCCAAGTGAATAGCATTTTTCATCCTGGTCCTTTGGAGTTGTCTTGGATCACTGTCTTGTAACGAGGGCTTTCAAGGTTGATCATCCTTACAACATTACTGTTGCTGTGTACGATATTCTTGTAGTTTTATGTTCTGTAGTATCCTTCCAGAGTTCGAGGGTTTCTAGCTATAACATGGACATCATAGATTTCTGTTCCCCTGGCTTTTTGGGTGTGATTTGTAGGGTTGTCGTTGGGAATGCACTCAACTTATGAGCCTGCTCTCCTGGAAAGTGGTGTTTTATTGGGAAGCCTTCTAGTGTATTTCTATTACAAATATTGCTTAGATAAATACTACTTATCATTTTAAGAAAGGTTCTATTTATTCCTATGATCTCTCCTGTTTTAAATAGGAATTAATGTTGTATTTTGTAAAAAAAAAACAAAACAAACAAAAAAAAACAAAAAACAAAAACAAAAACAAAAAAACCCTGCAACTGTTGAGATAATCATATGATTTTTGTTGGTTTTGTTATTGATATGGTCAATTCTACTTAGAGTTTTCCTAATATTGAACTGGCCCTGAATTTCTGGCGTAAATCTCACCAGGTCACAATGTATGTTTGTGATATATTGTTGTAGTCTCCTTGCCAGTATTTTATTTACAATTTTTACATCGATATTCATTAGGGAAGTTGGTCGATAGTTTTCTTTCTCTGTTTTTCCTCTCCCTGCTTTCAGCATCAAAATTTGTAATTATATCCTGTAAGAAATTTGATAGGACTCCGCCTATTTTCCCAAATAGTTTATATAGTATTGGAATTAATTATTTTGTAAATGTTTGGTAGAATTCATTCCTAAATCACCTGGTATTAGGGTTTTTTCCTTTAGGGAGCTCATTTATGGCTTGTTCAATTTCTTTTTCTAAGATAGAACTATTTACATATTCTACTTTTTCTTCTGTTAATCTGGGCAATTTGTCTTTTTGTAAATATTCACCCATTTTACTTAGATTGCAGGTTTTATTGGCATATAATTGGGCAAATAGCTTCTAATAATTAATTTAATTTCATCTTCATTGGTAGTGTATTTACCCATTTCATTTTTGATGCTGACAATTTGGTTTTCTTCTCTCTTTTGTTAAAAATCAAATTAACCAGCTCCTAGTTTCATTTATTAGTTTAATGAGTTTTTTACTGTCAATTTTATTAATCTCTCCTTTGATTTTTCACGATTTTTATTTTGGTGTTTAATTGGGGATTTTTAACATTTTTTAGTTACATGCCCCATTTATTGATCTGCTTATAAATTTTCTGTAAATACTGCTTTAGCTGCATCCCCCAAATTTTGTTATCTTGTCTTATTGTTGTCATTGTCCTTAATGAAATTATTGATTGTTTATTTCATTTGTTCTTTGACCTACTCATTCGTCAGGATTAGATAATTTAATTTCCAATTAATTTTTAATCTGTGCTTCTAAAGCTACTCATGGAATGTAATTTTTATTGCATTATGATCCACAACGGGTACATTTAATATTTCTACCTTTCTTCATTTCTTTGTGAGGCCCTGATACATGGTCAGTTTTTGTGAAGGTGAGAGGTACAGCTGAGAAAAAAGTATACTCCTTTCTATTATCATTCAGTTTTCTCCAGAGGTCTATCATATCTAACTTTTCTAAAATTCTGTTCCTCCAGTGCAGCTCTCTTTCTCACCCCTCCATTTTTTTGGATCATTACAATGTAATCATTGTGCCCTCTGTCTATGTAGGTTCCTTCTAACTGCCCTAATAATGAGAAAATTCTTAAGTTACAAGTATCATCTTTTCATATAGGAATATAAACAGTTTAACCTTATTGAGTCCCTTATAATTTCTCTTTCATGATTAAATTTTTGTGCTTCACTTGAGTCTTATGCTTAAATGCCAAATTTTCTATTCAGCTCTGGTCTTTTCTTCAGGAATGCCCGAATGTCCTCTATTTCAGTAAATGACCATTTTTTCCCCTTGAGGGATTATTCTGTTTTGCTGGGCAGGTTGTTCTTAGTTTTAATTCTAGCTCCTTTGCCTTCCAGAATATCATATCCCAAACCCTCCATTCTTTTAACATGGTAGCTGCTAAAATATTGTGTGATCCTGACTTTGGCTCTGTAGTATTTGAGTGGTTTCTTTCTGGCTTCTTGTCATATTTTCTCCTTGACTTGGAAGCTCTGGAATTATACTATAATATTTCTGGGAATTTTCATTTTAGGATCTCTTTTCAGGAAGTGGTCAGTAGATTCTTTCCATTTCTATTTTGCCCTCTGGTTCTAAGATGTTGGGCAGTTTTCCTTGATAATTTCTTGAAATATGATGTTTAGGCTCTTTTTTTAAAATCATGGCTTTCAGGTAGTACAGTAATTCTTAAATTCTCTCTCCTTGATCTATTTTCCAGGTCAGTTGTTTTTCTGATGAGATACTTCACATTTCCTTCTATTTTTTTCATTCTTTTGACTTTATTTTATTGTTTTTTGATGTCTCATGGAGGCATTAGCTTCCACTTGCCCAATTCTAATTTTTAAGTAATCATTTTCTTCAGTGAGATTTTCTACCTCTTTTTTTTTTGCTTAGCCAATTTTGTTTTATAAGGTATGATTTTCTTCAGTACTTTTTATGCCTCTGTTCAGTTAACAGTTAATTCTCTTTTCATAATTTCTTTTATCACTCTAATTTTTTTCTCAATTTTCCTCTACTGGGGCAGCTAGGTAGTGCAGTGGATAGAGCACCAGCCTTGGAGTCAGGAGGACCTGAGTTCAAATCTGACCTCAGACACTTGACACTTCCTAGCTATGTGACCCTGGGCAAGTCACTTAACCCCAATTGCCTCGCCAAAAAAAAAATTCCTCTACTACTCTTATTAGATTTTTAAAATCATTCTTTTGCTTTTTTTTTTTTTTAGCTCTTTCAGGAGTTTTTAATTGGGCTAGTGTCTAATCTACATTTTCTTTGAGGCTTTTCACATCGTTGGCTTCTTCTGAGTTTCTGTTTTGATCTTCCCTGTCACCATAGTAGATTTTTATAGTTTTGTTGTTGTTGTTGTTTGCTCATATTTCCAGCCTTTTTTTTCCTTTGAACTTTGTGTTTAAGTTGGGCTCTGTTCGCAGAGTGAGAGGGTAGGGCACTGTTCCAGGCTTCAGGCTTTTTGGCACTATGTTTCCCCAGCTAGTACTGGGGATCTATAAGTTTTTTTGGTGTTTCCAAAGTGTTGTGATCCTAGGTAAGGCGTGGTCACTACTCTCCTGGTCTGCACTTTGATCCTTACTCAGAAAGAGCCCCTGATGCCTTGCAGCTGCGAGAGCTCTTCTCTGCCCTGGAGCTACATCTCAGAACTCACTGTGTGCAGTGGAGTTGCTAGCCTAGCACAGGGGTCCCCTGCAATCTCTTTCTGACCAGCTCTTCAATTCCCTTACAGTCTCTGGGCTGAGCACTCCCAAACCTGCTACTGCTGTGACAGCCTTAGCCACCTCTAAGGCCAACTGGTGTTGCTCCCATGTGTACTCTGGGCCAACCCCAACCTCAGTGTCACAGAACTCTCCTCGCCTCCTAAGTCCTCTTGGGCTAGAAAAATGTCTCACCCCAACCTTTTGTTAGCTTTGCTGCTCCAAAATTTGATTTGAGGCATTCTTTTAAAGTTATTTGGAGGAGAGTGTTGGGGAGAGCTTAAATGTAGTGCTTCCTCCACTCAACCATCTTGGCTCTGTCTCCCCCGACTTGTTGAAATAGTCCTCTCTCTTCAAAGCCCTGCTCCGGGCACAATTAATTCATGAAGTTTTCCCTGATTCTCTCATCTTTCTATTTTCCTAGAGCACTGCCTTTGGTTCTCTAGAACCAAATCTAGATTTGCCCCCATCCTATCCAACAGGCATTTATGAAGTGCCTACTATGTGCAAGGCACTGAGAAGACAAAGATTAAATGAAAAAGAAATGCATTCTGCCATGTATGGTGTATATGGCCCGTTTCCCCAGTTGATTGCCAGTTGTAAATAAGTGTTGGTTGATTGACTGATCTTATGGTCTTACCCTCCTTGATGGTAGATATTGTCACTTTTTACCTTCCTAAAGTTCTGAGCACAGGGCCTTTTCTCTAGTACCCAACTGATAAATGTTTGTTGAATTGACCCGTGAAGAAAACGCTGGTCGTGTGAGCCTCTGTTTCCTTTTCTCTAAAACAGAGATCATCAAATGTCGTAATGTATGTAAGGCACTTCGGCAAACCATATAGAAATGTCAGGTCATCTTCCTAGCGTTGGCGCATCCTTTCACAGATGATGAAACTTGAACCATTTAGTCTTTTCCCTGCAGAACTGCCGCTTACTGAGGTGGGGGAGCCTTTCTGACCTGTGGCCTTTGCTGGTTGCAGGCTGCCATATGCCGCTGTAGCCAGCCCCTCTCCGGATTTGGGTCCCGCTGCCTGGAGGATGAACAGATGTTACAGGCCATTAGCCAAGCCAACCCAGCCAGCCCATTCATCTATGTGGTAGACACAAGGCCAAAGGTACCTTTCGAAGGGATTCATTGAAATTCTCAACTCAGCGCTAGGTGTGTCTCGTCACTGTCTGGATGCCCCGGCTATCTTATTCATTCATTCATCCATTCACGTAGCAGATATTCATTAAGCACCTACTGTCTGCAGAGCACTGTGCTAGAGTACATACCAAGTTTGGCTAAGATAGGATTCCTGCTATCAAGGAGCTTACATTCTAATAGGAAGGAAATCTCCCAAACAGAGAGCGATAACACACACTGTCATGTAGTAAGAGCAGTAGGGGCCGCTGAGTGGCACAATGCTCCGAGTGCCAGGCCTGGAGTCAGGAAGACCGGAGTTCAAATCCAGCCTCAGTCACTTACTAACTGTATGACCTTGGGCAATTCACTTTACCTCTGTCTGCCTCAATTTCCTCATCTGTAAAATGGAGATAATAGTAGCATCTACTTCCCAGGGCTATTGTGAGAATCATATGAGGTGATAATTTTAACGCACTTAGCCCAGTGACTGACACAAAGTAACCACTATATAAATGTTAGCTATTATTATTATTGTTACCAAGAAAGAAATAAGGAGTAGTGACTTCCAATTAAACAGTCTTTAAGGCCTATTATATTATATTATATTTATTATATTACAGTACTACGCACTGTAATAATAACTGACATATAGTGCTCTAAAGTTTACGAAGACCTTTTCAGATGTTAACTTGTTTGATCTTCATAACAGCCTTGTGAATATTACAGGCAATATTATCCCCATTTTGCAGATGAGCAAACTGAAGCTCAGAATGATCAAGTGATTTGCCTTCTGATCACAACTGTGTCTGATGTGGCAAACAGTCCTAGGTTGTGCTGCCTTTAGAATCCAGTACTCTGTCCACTACTTAGACATAGTCAGAAACTGTAGCCAGATTTCTACAGCAGCTGTTTTCTCTGGTACAGGTATTCTTAATTTTTTGTTGCATCTTGGCCCCCTTTGGAAGTCTGATGAAGTCCATAGCCCCATTTTAAGAATAATATTTTCAAGTGCATAAAAGAAAATCCTTAGGATTACAAAGGAAACTGGATATATTGAAATGTAGTTATCACAGTATTTTAAAAAACTCAAGTTAATGGACCCCAGGGTAAGAACCCCAACTCTAGTATTGCCCAGGACCGCTGAGGTAGAGGATATCTCCTGTAATTATTGTTTTATTTGTAGAAAGGATTCTTAACTGAAGTCCACACTCCCCCGCCCCCCCTCCCACCATGGGATCAATGGATAAATTTCAAGGGATCCATGAACTTGGATGGGAAGAAAATGGCATCTTTGTTTTCCCTCACCCTCTCCTCTAAATGAATTTAGCATCTCCTTCAATTATTTAAAAATATTTTTCTGAAAAAGAGGCCCATAGCTTTCACCAGACTGCCAAAAAGATCCAGACACAAATAAGGTTAAGAACCTCTGATTTATAGTAATATGTGTCCTAACAAGTTCACTTGCTACCCAGTGGCCATGACTTTTCCTTCCCCAGTGTTGTATTCTGTTTGTTATTCATTTAACAGCTCTTTAATTACCCCGTGTGTCTATGATAACAGATTGCAATTAGCCGCAGTCTCTCTTTGAGCTGATGTATTGCCTTCTAAGACCGTGTTTGTTTTCCTTCTGCCCAGAGTAATGTATATAAGTTATGCCTGAGGTGTTTTGTGTATTTCTTATTAATATGAACCATGCCCAGTGTACTTGCCAATCTGATAAAGCAGGAAGGACTTAGCATCTGCCCTGCCACCATGATGCATGATGACACAGTTAGAGATCATAACATATTGATGAAAGTATATTGCCATTTTCTCAAGTACCAGATTTAAGAACCTGTGAAACTCTACCCTAGCCCCTAATTTAGGCCCTAGTTTTTTTTCCCTTTTATAAGCAGGGTTCAAATGATGTAGAAACTAAAGAATAACATCGTTGAAGCCCCAAGATGAACAAGCTTTGTCCTTCCCTCACCCAGCCTATTGATGCCTGCCCTACCATGTCCTTGATTTGCAGCTGAATGCCATCGCTAACCGAGCAGCTGGCAAGGGGTATGAAAACGAGGATAATTATGCCAACATTCGATTCAGGTTCATTGGTATTGAAAACATCCATGTGATGCGGGGCAGCCTGCAGAAACTCCTGGAAGGTATGAAGGCTTGGTCTTAATTGGGGGGAGAGGGGGAGGAAGAGAGGGAAGCGGGGAGAATTTGCCACAGTATACCTCTTAATGTGTACACAAAGATCATGAGCTTTGAAGATGGAGCCAGAGATGTAACCAGAGGAAGAGAATCAGTTGCCACTGTGGCATTTTAATTGGAATGTACTGTTATTGGCCAATATGGTCTTGAAATGTGGCCAGTTTAGTTTAGGATATAAGGTGCCTGGTAGGAGCAGATTTCAGCTTAGTATATTCATGAGTAAAATCAATAATAATAATAGAACCATCTAGAAATGAGATGAGGTGCTTCAGTAGGCTTGTCCATGTCTGGACACGTTTAAGGGGAATCTGGATGATGGCCCACATGATTGAGTAGAGAGAATGTTGACTTTTGATGCCCAGCTGCTTAAGCTCTCTGAAATAAAATAGTTATCCCGTCCACATTGAGGGGGTTAAGGGCACGCGTCTCTGTGATCTGGAAAATCCACATAAAATTTTTTTGGTAGTCCCTTTGTACCAAAGAAGGAGTTTGAATTATTACAGTATTAAAATATGTTGATATTATACAATATTATACATATATTTTATGCACGTCTGAGTTTCTAAACTTTTTCTGTGTTGTCTGCGGGCCTTCGAGTGTCATCTACAGCTTCCTCAAAACTCCCCCAAAATTCCCATTTAATTTCTTATGCCGATCCACGATATATTGAAACCATGATGGGGAACGTCGCAATGTGGAAGGGATAACTATAGTTGAACTAGAATCAGAGGTGGGGCACCTGCGGCCTCGAGGTTGACTGAATCCAAACTTCACAGAACAAATCCCCTTAAGAAAAGGACTTGTTCTATTAAACTTGGATTCAGTGAGAAGGCAGCACCTGAAGACCTAGAGGGCCACGTGTAGCCTCAAGTCTGCAGGTTTCCCACCCCTAGTGATGATTGCAAAGGGTTCCTCTACTATAAGGGAATTTTGTTTGCTGGACCATGAATATTCCTTGTAAGGATTTTCTTTTTCTTTCTTTTTCAGTTGGGAGGGAGGAAGTGGGAAGTAGAGAAAAGAAATGCTTGTTGATTGAAAAAAATAAAATTTTAAAAAATCAAAGGGCTCTTCTAGCTCTGAGTCTTACAATCCCAAGTCACTAAAGAGATTCATGCTTCATGCATCACATAAGGATTGGATAGACTGCTTTATGAGCTCTCTTCCAACTCTCTTATTCAACAGTTCCATTGATTTCACACCATAGTTGAGAACAACTGAGCATCTGTGTTGGGGAAATCAATAGAGCACTTAACTACAGGAGTGGTAGCGTAGTCCTCTGCCAGAAGAAATATGGCATACTTTTTAGTTTAGCATCATTGTTAGCGGTGAATGCTCCAAAGTTTCCTCTGCACTTTTTGCTTTTACTGCTCTGCTGGGTAAGAACAAAGCCTTGAGCATATAATCTTGGTCACCTGCCATCACCATAGAATCTTTTGGGAAAGATGGACAAAGGAGATTGGGATCCTTTAGAATTCTGGTCTTAGAGAATTTCTTCCACACTATGCATAGGGGAATACTAAACAAGTGATAGAAAAGGCCACAGGAGATAAAATGGAAAATTTTGTTTATGTGAAAATTTAAAAGATTTTGCACAAATAAGTCCAACGTAGTAAAAATTAGAAGGGAAACAGCTGGGGGAAAGTCTTTGTAGCTAGTTTCTCTGATAAAGGTCTCATCCAAGATATATAAGGAACTGATTCAAATTCATAAGACTTAACCATCCCTCGATACAGATATGAGCAGGCAATTTGCAAAGGAAGAAATCCAAGCTATCAACAAGCATGTGAAAAAACACTGGCAGCTCAAAGATTCTGCGTCACATTTAGCAGATGAGGAAAAATGCCAAAAAAGGCAAATGACAAATGTTAAGGGAGCTATGGGAAAACAGGTGCACTGCTGATGGAACTGTGAATAGGTCCAGGCATTCTGGAAAGCAGTTTGGAATTATGCCCAGAAAGTTGCCAAACTGTTCATGCCCTTTGACCCAGCTACACTGCTACTAGCCCTGTACCCAACACAATCAAAGAAAATGGAAAAGAATATGTACGTATGAGAATATTTATAGCAGCTCTTTTCATAGTAACCAAAATTAGAAACTAAGAGAGTATCCTATTGGAGAATAGTTAAATAAATTAAGTTAAATAAATAGCACATTAATGCAATGGAATTTTATTGGGCCATAAAAAATGAAACAGTTTCAGAGAAAACTGAGAAGACATCCATGAATTGATACAGATTGAAGTGAGCAGAATTAGGAGAATAGTGATAATAACATTATAGAGAAAAACAACTTTTGAAAGCTTTAGAACTCTGAACGATACAATGCCACTCACCTCATGTCAAAGGTGATGAACTGGGGCAGTTAGGTGGCACGATGGATAGAGCACCAGCCCTGGAGTCAGGAAGACCTGAGTTCAAATCCAGCCTCAGACACATAACACTTACTAGCTGTGTGACTCTGGGCAAGTCACTTAACCCCAAATGCCTTAAAAAAAAAGAAAGAAGCTCCCCTTAAGTTACCCTCTCCTCTAGCAGCCTCCAAAAAAAAACCCAGAGGTGATAAACTTAAAACACAACAAGAGGCATACATTTTGAGACTTGGCTAATGTGGGAATTGGTTTTGCTGGACAATTCGTATTGAAGGCATTTTATTTTGCTCATTGTTGAGGAGATGGGGGTAGGAATGGAGAGTGGCAGGGACAGATTCATAAAATATATGAAGAAAAGGAACTTGGGGTCCTATGGAACCCTTGTGTTAGGGAATTTCCTCCAGACTTCCAAGGATTCTCAGTTGTGGTATGCCACGTCTAGGACAAGGTGATCAAAACTTGTCCTTGGGTGTGTCATATCTTCTATTCATCTTTCCTCTGATTTTTTTTTATACTGTAATAGACTTTAGAGCAGCAGAGTAGAAAAAAAGAACATTGTTTTAAAGAATGTGAATTTGAATCCTGGCTTTACCACTTACTACTTCGGTGACCTTGGGAAGTCATTTCCCTTCCATGGGCCTGTTTACTTCTCTGTTAGATGAGGGGGTTAGATTAAGTGATCTCAAAGTCACCTTCTAAATCTTCTAATTCCATGAAGCAAGTAGGATTTAAGGCACTTTCGCGTCTCCTGCTGGACAGTGAAAAGGCATCAAAAGTAACTTATTTTCAGAGCTGTTGATACCCTCCCTCCAGGTCCCATGGTAAGCAGAAGCTCTCTCAGGTGTGAATGGAGAGACATTTTTAAAGGACATCTTGATCCTTTACCATACCACTTTTTGGCATCCCCCAGTGCTTTATCTGGAGTCAAATATGTTTTTCTCTAACCAGGCACGATTAACTTGAGTATTTCCCTTTGGTTAGCTGAGAAACTGGAGATCCAGATTCTTGCTTAACCAGCACTGTTATGGATCTGATTGCATGGGTAGTCTACATTGTGCCAGTCATTTAAAGACACTCTGTGATTCCTTAGCTGCTCCCAGTTTGTAAAGTAGTTTATCTAATATGTCAGAGCTCAAAGGGAAGATCCAGATTCCTCATTTCACAAAGAACCAAGACCCAGAGACAGGAAGTCACACAACTAGTAAGTAGCAAAGGCAGACGTTGAACCCAGACCTTATGACTCCATATCCTGTGTTCTTTGTCTCATTCTTGGGGGAATGGGGTGGAAGAGGTGTAGGAAATACTTCATTTCAGTCTTTGGTTTTTTTTTTCTTTCTTAAGTCTGTGAAATGAAAGTTCCATCAATGAGTGACTTTCTTGCTGGCCTGGAGAACTCAGGGTGGTTGAAACATATTAAAACTATTATGGATGCTGGAATCTTCCTTGCAAAGGTAATTCTCAATACATTTCTGTACTCATTTCTTCTGCTGCTGACTGATTAGGGAAGCCTGGCTTTTGCAAGTCACTTCGTCTCTCTGAGGTTCCATACAGTTGGAATCCTGCTTGCCTCAGTCAAACTGAGACATGTTAAAGCCCTTAGCTTGAAAAGGCCAAGGTCTCCCATTGCATCCTGGGCCATATCCAGTTGTCCTGATCCATATCTGACCACTGGACTCAGATGGCTCTGGAGGAGAAAGTGAGGCTGGTGACCTTGCACAGCCTTCCCTTACTCTTAAATCCAATTCACTTGCATGTGGCATCACCTTCCTGATGTCATGGTCATCTTCGAGAACAAAGGGCAAACAGCAAGTAGTACTACAGGGTATAATCATGGTAAATTGTAAAGCATTATAGACAGGTGAGTTTTTTGTATTTCTCCCTATCTCCCTACCATTCTTCCTTTAGCGGAAAGAAAGGAGAAAGGTTTGGGGTAAACGTTTTCTGTCACTTTCATGAAAGCAGAATTATTTTTTTTTTGTGCTGAGGTTTCAGATTCTTAGTCAAGAACCAAATACGCTCAGTGGAGTGTCTTTTTTTTCACTGCCTTGAGTAGCCAGGAGTAGTGGTTACCATCCTCCTTCTTCTGGTGTCTGAACTCAGCTTTAGAACGTGGTCCTAGCATTGCAAAGACAAAACTCAGCAGTGCCACTTTCACTCGGGGACCACCCATGATTCCCGAGGACTCATGATGAAACCTTCTGACCACCTCCTGATTGAGAGGTGAGGGATTCAGGGCGCAGATCGGGGCATTTCTTTTTGGACATGGCCAATGAAGGAATCTGTTTTGTTTGACTATGCATATTTGTAACAGAGCTTTCGTTTTTCTTGCTTTCTCAGTGAGGGTGGGCAGTGGGGCGGAGGTGGGAGGGAGAGGAGGTGGATCTTCTTTGAAAAAAATTATAATTTAAATAATAACTAGATAACATGAATGCATTGATCTATGTGACCTCAAAGGCCTCTTCCAGCTCCAGAGCCAGGACATTCTTTTAGTAATCTATCCGGAGAATCCAATGTAGCTCTTAGGCTGTCCAGCTTTCATCTCTCAACTACGTGACCAACCCACCCCCTCCTCTAGCTGTCCATACCCTCCATGATGTCTCGAACAGAATTCAGTACCTCCCCCCAATACCACATTTCCCTCCTGGCCACCACTCCCTTTTGGCCATGTCTCTCTATTAGAATATAAGCTCCTTGAAGGCTAGGACAATCTTTGTTTTAGATTTGTATCCTTAGTGCTTAGTATTGTCCTTGTCATGGCTTAATAAATGCATTTTCATTCATTAAAAATCCCCCTGCTTCCTCATTTCTCTATTTCTGTTAATGGCACTACCTAGATTCATAGCCTCGGGTGTCATCCTAGATTCCTCTTACCTACCTCAGCCTGCTCAGTTGCTCCATTTTATTTCTCTCTCTGTACCATTTCTTGTATACGTCCCTTTTTCTACACTCACACAGCCAGTCCCTTAATTCAAGTCCTCATCGCTTCTCACAGAGTCCTTCTGACTGGTCTCTGCCCCAAGTCTCTCTTCATTCCAGTCCATCCTCCAAAGTGATTTTCCTGAGGTTCACGTCTGGCCATCACTTCCTTACTCCAATGGTTCCCTGTTACCTGTAGGATCCAAAATGAGCTCTTCTGGTTCAGCTTTTAAAGATCTTCTCAACCTCTGGCTTGTCTCAGCCTTTCCAGCCTAATTACAGGTTACTCTCCCATTCACTTTATGGTCTAGCCAAATTGGTTTCCTTGGTGTTTTTCACGTGTGGCAGGCATTACATCTCTTATTTCTATGATTTTACACTAACTGTCCCCGTTTTCTACATAGTACTCCATACTCTAGGGCAGCTAGGTGGTGCAGTGGATAGAGCATTGGGCCTGGAGTCAGGAAGACCTGAATTCAAATCAGGCCTCAGATACTAGCTGTGTGACCCTGGGCAAGTCATGTCACCCTGTTTGCCTCAGTTTCCTCATCTGTCAAATGAGCTAGAGAAGGAAATGGTTTCCTCATCTGTCAAATGAGCTAGAGAAGGAAATGGCAAACCACTCTAGTGTCTTTGGCAAGAAAACCCCAAATGGGGTCACGGAAAGTTGGACATACTCAACGGCAGTAACAGCAAACTTCCTCCTCACCTTGACCTTTGGGAATCGATCCCTCAATTCCCTCCAAGAATTAGCTCAGGTACCACCTTCACCATGAGTGTTCTCTTGGTTTTCCCCCAGTGCTATCTTGCGTTGACTCTTGCATGTGTTTTGTATCTGCCATCATCAGATCATCTCTCCTATTACAATGTAAACTATTTGAAGGCAGGAACTGTTTCACTTCGTATCACACACACACACACACTCACACACACTCACACATCTAGCATATTGCTGGGGCCATAGTAGGTGCTTATTGATTGATTGACTTTGCATAGGTCAGCTCAGATGAAGTGCACATAAGCACTATTCATTTTTTCTATTGCTGAAATCAGTATGCTATGTAGAAGTTATCTATGCTTCCTTTCCCCTCCCCTTTGTTCCCCTCAGGCAGTGAAAGTGGAGAAAGCTAGTGTCTTGGTCCATTGCTCTGACGGCTGGGACCGCACGGCCCAAGTATGCTCTCTGGCTGGCATCCTTCTTGATCCATTTTATCGGACGTTTGAAGGGCTAATGGTAAGAAATCCTACTTCTGTTTGTGAGGAAATCTAAGTTGACTCTTACCAAAACAGGCTACCCCTGGGGAGATACTTTGGCCTTTGAAAGGCCTTGTTTTGTTGTTATTTTGATCCAGATCTCCTATTTCATCTGTTAAAAGGAATTCCCTCAGCTAATACAGATTAGCATCTTGCCTGTAACATAAAGGTTTAGGGTGATGCTTGTGTCACTGAGAAGTTGTGACTTGCCCATGGCCACACAGGAAGTGTGTATCAGAGGCAAACTTGAACCCAGATCCTTCTGACTCCAAGGGTATTTGCTGTACAGTTATCCCTTCCATATCTCGGGGGGGGGGGTGCGGTTAAGGACATGGCACCCTACTCACCCCCATCCATACCTTGAAAATGCTCATAAAATTTTTTGGCCCTCCCTTTGTACCAGCGGAGAAGTCTGAATTTTTTCTTTTCCTTTCATAGGATGTTTATGGTATCTTATTGTATAATTTGGGTTAAGTATTTGGTCATAGGCTCTGTGTGGTCTGCTGGCCTTTATGTATTGTCTCTGGCATCCACAAAACTCCCCCCAAAATTCCCATTTAATTTCTTATGCCAACCCACAATGTAGCAAAACTACGATGGGGAAAGTCGAGATGTGGAAGGGAGAGCTCTATTACTTGGTCTCCCTTCAAAGTACTTAATGACCTGCTTTACCTTGACAAGTTACTTTCCTTTGTGAGGCCTCAGTTTCCTTTTTTATAAAATGAGGAGGTTGGACTAGACTATATCTATGATGCCTTCAAACTCAAAATCCTATGCTTATTTTAGATTTTTGGTTATCATTGTTTTTCCTTCATCAGGCACACACAGTTAATGTGGTCTCTGTTTTCCATCCTGAGCCCCTTACCCATTACATAGCAGTTTTGTGCAGACACCCTCATGTAAAGGGGTATTTGGAGGGGTATGGGAACAATAGAAGATTTAGGGAAAGAGTGGCGGGGGTGGGAAATATGGCTCCCTGAGATGGGTATGCCTCAGATATCAGCTCTTTGGATTTCAGGTAGATACAACTAGAGAGCTTGCATTTACTGTGAAAATCACAAATGTTTCATTGATTTCCAAAAACCTGAAATCAAAACAGAAAAGCTTTGCTTATGCTTCAGTGGCAAAAGTGCTGGGCCTAGAATCAGGAAGACCTGAGTTCAGATCAGGCTTCAGACACTTATTAGCTTTGTGACCAAGGGCAAGTCACTTCACCTCTGTCTGCCTCAGTTTCCTCATCTGGAAAAAGAGGATAACAGTAGTACCAATCTCCCAGGATTATTGTGAAGATTAAATGAGACATTTTGCAAAGTGCTTCATGTAGTGCCCAGAACACAATAGATACTTAATAAATGCTTATTCCCTTCATCTTTTATTTTAAAAGGCACTTAAATCTAATCCTTTATAAAAATTTATTTAATTCTTGGTATAAGCTCTCAACAGATATACTGCTTTGGATTTTTGTTTTGTAAAGGTTCACCTTAATGTGTTTGTTGGAATAGCATTTAGTGATAACTTCAATGGCCTGGCCTACAATAGTACAAGAGCCAAAAGAATCCATACTATATTTAATGCAGAATATTTTCTCTTGGGGAATCTGAAATTTATGGGGAGTATATTGAGCCCTTTAAATGAATTCTAGAAAACTTAGTTATTGCTTGGGAAATTCACTTTATTCCATCAGTAAAGTAGCTTCAAGTTATAAGAACTTCATTGTAAGAAAGTCACATGAATATTTAAGTCATGGTCAAAGCATCTTTTTAACCTCCCTGATGTTAACTCTTTTCTCTTTTGGTATGAAACATCAGGTCCTCATAGAAAGGGAATGGATCTCTATGGGCCACAAGTTTTCACAAAGGTAAAAACATATGCATGTTGTTTAAGGGGGGCGAAGTTCAGTAGTGTTGATAGTGAAATAAAAACAGCCACATTCTGCATGAAGTTGTCCCAACCGACCTAGTTTCTCAAGAACCTCATTATTACATCATAACCAATTCTGGCAATCACCCATTTAAAACGTTGTTCTGGGGCAGCTGGGTGGCACCATGGATAGAGCACTGGCCCTGGATTCAGGAGGGCCTGAGTTCAAATCTGGTCTCAGACCAGACACTTGACACTTACTAGCTGTGTGACCCTAGGCAAGTCACTTAACCCCAACTGCCTTGCCAAAAAACAAGGAAAAAACAACAGCAACGACAAAAAAAAAAACATTGTTCCTTTGGAACTATTAGTCCCTTATAGCCATATTTCCTTTAATGTCAGGTTTTCTTGCTGCTAGTTAAAAATTTTAGGCAAAGTAACACTTGTATTATCAAAAACCTTCTAATTTCCGGGGCAACCATAGCTTAAATTTGAATGTGGCATCTTTCCTCTTTAAGGATAAATTGACCTTTGCCTCCTTTTGGAGGAAAAAAAAAGAGTGCAAATTTCTGTTGTCACTGTTTGTTTCTCAAAGAAATTAATCAGCACGTATTTATTTGGTTCCTACTATGTACCTCATAGTACCTACAATTATCCTTTCCACATCGTAGGGGTCAAGGCATGGTGCCCCCACGATTTGGAAAATCTGAGTAAAATTTTTTGGCCCTCTCTTCATACCAGAGAAGAAGTCTGATTTTTTTTCTTTTTCTTTCATGGGGTGTTTACAGTACCTTATTGTAAAGTTTGGGTTAAGTATGTGGTCGTGGGCTCCGTGTCGTCTGCTGGCCATTGAGTGTGGTCTGTGGCTTCTGCAAAACTGCCCCCGAATTCCTATTTAATTTCTTAAGCCAACCCCCCGATATAGCAAAACTGTGATGGGGGAGGTTGTGATGTGGAAGGAATAACTGTACTATGTACCATGTATGCTATGGTATAGGGAGCTCAAAGGAATTGTGAGACATGACCCCTGTCTTTTTGGTTGGCTTGATGTGATTCTTATTTATTTCAGCTGGATTTCTAATCTGTCGCCATCTAGGTGGACTAGTAACCATAGGTAGTGAAGTCCAGTCTTCTCTCCTGTGCCAAGGTATGATGTTGAACCTAAATATTCTCTTACTTTTGTTTAAATTGCTAGATGTGCTCACCTGGATGGGGACCCCAAAGAAGTATCCCCTGTCTTCACCCAATTTTTGGAGTGTATCTGGCAACTGATGGAGCAGTTTCCCTGTGCTTTTGAGTTTAACGAGCTTTTCTTACTGGAGATCCATGATCACGTTTTCTCCTGTCAATTTGGGAACTTCATAGGAACCTGCCACAAGGAGCGGGAGGAGCTGAAGTGAGTTGGGGAAGGGGCTGTGTAGGCATCTGAGTCTTTTTTTTTTAATCAAATGAGGCTGGCTGTAAAGGAAGAGAGCCTGGGAGGTACAGGGCAGAGGGAGGGCTTATTTACAAATCAAGCTACAACATCCCCACAGTGCGCATGGAGATATTGAGTAAATACTCTGAAGATGGAGACTGATCAGAGTCAGGAAAGTCAACATCTAGACTATGGCACAGACTTTCCCTCTCACTGGCCTTGCTGGTAATAAGAGTAGCAGCAAATCTGGGTAATGGGTCAGATGAGTTATGTTCTCCCCATTTTACAGATGGAGAAGCAGAGGTTCAGTGGCAAACTCACAACTCGCCTGCTGCTTGTAAGGACTTGAGACTTTTGTGTATGTGTATAGCCACATAGCAGGAACATTGATAGATTCCTCTTCTCCCTCCCCCCAGAAAGATGGGAGCACCATAGTGAATTTGATAGGAATCCACCAAGGCCTGTTTTCACGTCCCATTGTGGTATGGAAGTCCAAGGGAGTACCAGCTCCCTCTCAGCAACAGTCTTCCATCTGCCTTCTGAGGACCAGCCTATGTCCTCGGGCCAGCCACTTGGTGATGAATTCTTTTGTCGTGGCAACCCATAAAACAAAGACAATTTAAAAATAGCCCTCAGTCTGGATGAGAGTTCCATCTGGCTGTGACATCTGTCACCTCATTGATCACCAGGGTTGATTTGACTGATCTGGCTGGGTAGGTGGGTATTCCCTTCCTCCCTCACCACTCCATGTACGTTGCTCCCGAAGCTACACACTTGATCAAAGAGGACGACCTTCCCTGTTAGAGGTGTTCCGTTCTTTGGTCAAGGGTGTACAAGTAGCTGTGTTCCCCTGCTAGAACAAGCTCCCAAGGTCCATTTGTAGGAGAACATAGGATAGTCAAGCTTCCAAGACTCCAGATACATCCAAATGAGGCACTGCACGTTCTAGTTGCCTTCCTTTAAAAAAAAATAGCCCTCAGTCCTATGAAACCAACAGCGATGGGGTGGTGGGAAAGCAAGCAGAGAATGCTAAAGCTCACACAGGGTTAAACCATCTATACAGTTCAAATTAGCTACTGGTAACCTAAATGTGAGATCATCGTCTAATGACCAACCACTTGCCATCTAGCTGGAGGAACTGAATAACGTTGATTTCCACATTATCCTTGTCACCACTTTTGGTCTTCGGATCTTATGAAAAATCCACAAAGTTAAATACAGCAAGCCTATACCCCTCCTTTCATATCCATATAAAATCATTTATAACAATAATCTACTTGTGTATCGAGAGCATCTTTAATGAGGCAGGACTGTCACAAGCAATATAGCACAGTAGACACATCTTTACCATCATATGACCAGTTGGTAGATGTAGAGAATACAAAATCTTGTTGTCTTGATTGTTTATTAGTTCTTCAAAGAGAGAGTTGATTCAGTAGAACCAAATGCAGCCTTATAGCTCTCCTCCAACAAGGTGGCTCCCTTCTGTGGGTCAAAATTCGTGAGGACTCCTTGGGAGAAAGAACAGCAGAAATGACCTTGTTTGACCTTTTAACCATTAATATCAGATGAGGTATAAAAGAGAAGAACTCAAACCAAGGGTGGGGCCACATGTGGCCTCGAGGCCTCAGGTTCCTCACCCCTGAAACTATCCAAAAGTGTTTGCCACAGTCTTGGAGGAGATCCGACACAGAGTTCAAGTTGAAGAGGGATTGATTGCCTATCCACGGTGACTTCCTCCAAATGCTCCTGTTTCTGGATGACACCCTTGAATACTGCCAGGCCTCTTTACTGAGATCCATAACCACTCAACTAAGTGTCTGTGCAAGAAGACCCAAGTGGGTGAAGCTGCTCATCTAGGCTCTAAGTTGTGGATTGCACTCAGGAAGCCCTGCAATGGTCCATGGATTGGTGCCACCAACACAACGTCATCTGGAAACAATATGTATTGTGGGCAAGCACTGCAGAAATACGGAGGAGGAGAGCAGTGGGCTGAATTGGCTTTGCAAACATGCAGAGTTCATTTAATGACCTCATGTGTCTCTCTGATGTGACATTCTGCCCTTCTTCTACTGGTGGCAGTGTTTGGCCACTGGTGGCGGTATTTGGCCGCAAGTCACAGTAAGTGCCTCTAAACTGTAAAACTCCTCTTTTGCCTATAAAACCCTTCACAATGTGGATCTGATCTTTCTTTCCAGGCACATGTACTCTCTTCCTGCCAAATTGACCTACTGCTATTCACTGTACATCAGACGTATCAAATTTGTGGCCCTTGTGGCTAAACCAGATTAAAATGCAATTGGGAAATGTTTAACAAAATAAATACAAATACAATAAGATATAGATAATTGTGGTTTTCTAAGTCAATATGCGGTCCACGGGGATTAGTTTCTCTTTGAGTTGGACACCATTATTATACGTGATATCCCATCACCCACCTCTGTATCTTGGCATACAGCGTCCCCCATGCCTGGAATACTCATGGAACCCTTAATTCTTCTCAAGGTGCCTATCAAGTACCACCTCTGACAAAAGGCCTTTACCGATCACCTCTGTTGTCAGTGCCTCTGCCAAAGAAATTACTTTGTATGCATTTTTTATTTATTTATCTTTGTACACCTTGTATCTCTCCCAAGTTAAAGATAAGCTCCTTGTGGACAAAGAAGGCCTTTTTTTGTCTTTGAATCTCAGTACTTAGCACAGTATCTGGCACATAGTATATGCTTGTTGAATTAAATTGGCATTAAAATTAGTATCACCCAGAGAGTACATGGTGGGTGTGCAAAGGAGAAATGGAGCAGTGGATGCCAGCAAAGAAATATAATCTCAAAAAAGAAGATAGGCTGGTTATGTGGCAAAAACAAAGACACTGATATCTCTTTGATATCAAGAGAGATCAAGGAGGGGCAGGTAGGTGGTGCAGTGGATAGAGCACTGGCCCTGGAGTCAGGAGGACCTGAGTTCAAATCTGGTCTCAGACCAAACACTTGACACTTACTAGCTGTGTGACCCTGGGCAAATCCCTTAACCCCAATTGCCTAAAAATAAAAACAGAGAGAGAGAGAGAGAGAGAGAGAGAGAGAGAGAGAGATCAAGGAAGAGAGATTGTATGAAGCCCCAGAGTGAACCTATGAGAGGACTCAGAGACATTGACAGACACAGAGAGGTGGTCATGGGCTTCATCGGAGGTAATATCCACATCAATTACAAGACCTACCTTTGAATATTTGGGAGTGAATTTTTTTAGACAGATAATCTCAAACTTATAGCATTTTAAAGAATTGTTCAAAGTTACATGGCCAGTAAGTACCACAGCTGGACACTTTGACAATACCATGTCACTAATAAACCTTTCCACCCATGATATCTCTCATCTATTTTCCCCGTCTGCCCTTACCGCCCCTCCAATTGAGTTGTATCACTTCCTACAAAAACTTGACTGGTTCACAAGGTCAATCGGACTTTGTTGCTTTTGTTTTTAAACAGAATCTTTGAAAGAACCCATTCCTTGTGGCCTTTCCTATTACAGAAGAAAACCGAGTTCAGGAACCCACTGTACAAGGGCATCACTGCTTACGGGGTACTTCATCCCAACACTTTACCGTTCAGCTTCCAGTAAGTTCCTAAGCTGTGTTTCTCCTCTTCTCCTTTCAGAGTAAGAGGAGTAAAGATGATGAGGTTTTATTTTGTTATTTGGCTACTTTTTGTTAGTTGCCAGTTTTCCCCCAGTAGCACCTTGCCAGAAAGTTGGGAAAAGAGAAACAGTGAGCTAGAAAACATGAAGGATAGCTCCACGTAGCGGTGGAGGATAGCTCCGTGTGGCAGCAGAGGATAACCTCATGGTGGCAGAGAATAGCCCCATGTGGTGGCGGAGGATAGCCACGTGTGGCGGTGCATGCCTGGAACCCCTGCTTTGGGAGAAGCTGAAGCTGGTGGAGTCCTGAGCTATAGTCAGCTAAGCTGGCCCAAGGAAGAAATGGGGCAGGTCAAAGCTTCTGTGCCAAGCAACAGTGGGATTGGGCCCTTGAATAGACAGTGTGCTTCTAGCCTGGGCAAGATAGGGAGGCCAGTCTCCAAAAAATTTTCAAAAAGAAAGGAAAATATAGGGAAATTGACTTTGTTTGGTCAGCAACCATATCAAGAAGCAGAACTCAGGGACCACATTGAAAATCTTAACTGCTGGCAGCTCTGTCTAGATGCTCATACTTTCCACTAACGAACTGTCAGAATCTGCAGTCACTTCTAACTTATCTCTGTGCCAAATTGGCCATGGCTAATGGAAATCCATTAAGGGCAGCTAGGTGGTGCAGTGGATAGAACACTGGGCTTGAAGCCAGAAACACCTGAGTTCAAATCCAGACTAAGACTATATGTGTGACCCTGGGCAAGTCACTTAACCTCTATTTACCTCAGTTCCTCATCCATAAAATGGGGGCATGCTGGAGAAAGAAATGGCAAATCATTCCAGTCCCTTTGTCAAGAAAATCCCATGGACAAAAATCCATGAGGTCATGTAGAGTCGGACACAACTAAACATCTGAACAATGACGAATGGAAATCCACATACATACTTTTAACCTTGAAAGTAATTTTAGTTCAACAAACATTAAGTACCGAATATGTTTGCAGGGTGCTATGAATGGATATGACCAAGTATAGTAAGCTTCAAAGAGCTTATTATCTAGTAGGACAATGGCTAAATACACCAATAACCATTAAATAGAGGCAGGAGTACAGAAGGTAAAAGAGGGATCTAGGCAGAGTGCTCTGAAACATTTGAGGAGGAAAAAGAGAGATAGGAAAGTATCAGAACAGAAGAGCTCTTGCTCTTGAAGGGAAGGACTTCAGCAAACAGAAATGGAGGACTGGAGCCCTTTCTAGGCATGGAACCAACATGAACAAAGATATGAATGTGGGATGGGGTCAGATAAGACACAGGGATGAAGAGGAATCCATTTGGCTAGAAGATAGAGTACGTGAAGGATGAGCTATGTGGTTGGAGAGATAGGGCAGGGCCAGACTGTAGAGGACCTCGAATGCCACAGCAAGGAAACACTTTGTTCAGCAGTCTATGAAGAACCACTGAGGTTTTTTGAGTAGAGGATTAACATAGTCATACTGGCACATATGGAAAATTGCTCAGACTTTGATGTAGACAATAGATTAGATGCAGGGGTGGGGAACCTGTGGCCTTCTAGGTCCTTGGGTGCGGCCTTTTGACTGAGTCCAAGGTTTACAGAACAAATCCTTTTATTAAGGGGATTTGTTCTGTGAAGTTTGGATTCAGTCAAAGGCCCACACTTGAGGACTAGGGGGCCACGTGTGGCCTTCTAGGTCCTTGGGTGCAGCCTTTTGATTGAGTCCATGGTTTACAGAACAAATCCTTTTATTAAGGGGATTTGTTCTGTAAAGTTTGGATTCAGTCAAAGGGCCTCACTTAGGGATCTAGAGGGCCACATGTGGCCTCGAGGCTGCAGGTTCCCCACCCCTGGATCAGAATGTGGGTAGACCAGAGGTGGGAAGCCTGATCTTTCTGCCTCCAGTAATTTCAGCCTCTCCACTTACTCTGCAGAGTAGCCAAACAGCCTAATCTGAGGTCTTTTTCCTGTACCTGCTCACCCTGGTGTATAGCTAGTTGCTTAATGAACTACATGGAAATGCTCAGACTTTGGAACAGCCTAGACAGCAGATAAAAGAAGAGAAGCAGAGGAGCTGGATTATCTATTTCTATACTTTGATTAAGTCAGAATTAGTTACGTTTAAAAATAATACATTGTTGGGGCAGCTCGGTGGTGCAGTGGATAGAGCACCGGTCCTAGAGTCAGGAGGACCTGAGTTCAAATGTGACCTCAGACACTTGATACTTACTAGTGGTGTCACCCTGGGTAAGTCACTTAATCCCGATTGCCTCACCAAAAAAAAAAAAAAACAAACAAACAAAACAAAAACAATACATTGTTGTTGTGCATTTGCAATAGCAGTATTGATTCTTCAGCAAATCTTGTCCCAAACTGCTTAATTACATAGCACGCTCTTTGCTTTGCACCTCTCAAACATAATCACCATGTAATTTTGGGTATTAGAGTGGCAATAATTCTATCCTTCTACTAAACCGTAAGTGCTATGAAGTTTGCGACTGTCCTATATAAATTTTGTATTTCCCCCAGTGCCTAGGATGGGGCTTCTGCAAATGGTCAGTGCTTAATCAACATTTATCAAGGCACAATCATTCTGGAAAGCCATTTGGAATTCTGCTTTTAAAAAAGTCACTAAAATGTGCATAGCTTTCGACCCAGAGATTCCATTGCTGGGCATATGAAATGCTGGTCCATTTCCAGTGTCTCCCCAAACTCTGAGTGTGATTTGAAACTTTTAATGCTTTACTAGCTTCAGTGTTTGAGTACACATAGCAACACTTTGTAGTAGCAAAGAACTGGAAGCAAAATAGAACCTTATTAGTTGGGGAAATAGATAAATGAATTGTAATGAGGGAGAGAGGAAATAAGCGTTTATGAAGGGCCTGTTGTGTGCCAGGCACTGTGCTAAACCTAATGTGATCCTTATAACAACCCTGTCAGATAGGTGCTATCATAATCCCCATTTTACAGTTGAGGAAACTGAGGCACACAGGTTAAGTGACTGGGCCAGAGTCTCACACAACTAGTAAGTATTTGAGGCCAGATTTGAACTTGGGGCTTTCTGACTCCAGGCCCAGTGTTCTATAGCACTATACCACCTAGCTGCTTAATGGTACCTGTATGTAATAGAATATTATTGTGCCATAAGAAATGATAAGCATGAAGAATTCAGAGAAACTTATAAAGATTTTCTAGAAATTAATAGAGAGTTAAAAAAAGCAAATTCAAAAATATATGCACTCGGATGTTTAAAAAGTTTGGGAGACACAGTTTATGGGTAATTTGATCCTTTTATTACTAAGGCCAACATGTTTATTAATAAAAAGATGGCCATTTGGCTGTCCCTCTTAGACCAAAGACCCCTCATGGCAGTGGGCTCACAGTTTATATGCCCTTGGTGTTCCTGAGGGTTGCAGTCAACTCTGATTGGCTAACAATTAATGAGAAAATGAATATTACAAAGTGGGTCTTGGAAAATGTGACTTGAATGACCCAAATCTTGGTCAAAGAGATGATAATTTCCATATCGCCTGGCTGATAAAAGGGAGAATCAACATTTTCCCAGACCTGTCTGAGTAAACACAATGAGCAGGAATGCACTCATTAGCCTAAACTTCGAATTTCTTTTATTGTGTCTGATTAGATCTCAGCCATCCTGGCTGGGTAAGTCTTTGAGAAAGATTTCCCACACTGGTTGATTTCTGGATGAGGAAGTAGACAAGGGGGAAAAGGTTGGTCCTAATTCAATAATTATTTATTAATACAAGAGGGAAATATCATTTCTCTCAGCACCATGGCTGTAACAATGTTAGTTGGTTGGTGGTTGTCCGTCGTTCTCCAAGAGGACCAAAATGGCATCACTGTCGAGTCGATGTAGGGTGTGACTGTACAAACTGCAGCAATGTAAAGGAAAAGGGAAAGTGAACCCTAAATGTTGTGACAGCCCTGAAGGAGAGGGTGAGGCATCATGGGTACGCAGTGCTGCATTCCCTATCATAAACAGTCCATGTGTTCGTTTCACTTTTTTCCCCCTTTTTATAAGGAATGGCTTGCTGGGTGGGAGTAAGGAAAGGAAGGATCTATTCAGAGTGAATGTGATATCAAAACAAAAGACATCAATGAAAATATTTTAAAACAGAAATGTTCATTGAGTGAAATATTTTTTTTTCTCCTGGAAATATCTTGTGTCCTGGCCATGGTGAAGGCTTTGTTGAAAAGCTTTCCTTTTAACTTCTGTTTGGTGCCTTTCACAGTGACTGTTTTGGATGGGTGGAAGTTGATATTGAGAAAAGGGCAGTGACCTTCTGCCCCAGTGTGACTGGCTACTCTCGTTCCTTTTCTTGTGCTTTTGAAGGTTCTGGTGTGGAATGTACCATCGTTTTGACAAAGGGATGCACCCCAAGCAAAGCATGCTGGACTGTCTCCTCCATCTTCTGAATCGGCAAGTGAAGATGAAGGAGGACATGACACACTTAGAGACTGTGAGTTTCTGGGGGCCCTCCAAAGATTTCCTTCCTCAGTTAGCCTGGCCAGCCCAACTCCAAGGTTGCTCCTTCAACCTGCTTGCTGGGTTCACCTTTTCATGCAGAATTTTAAGTGACTTTAGGTAACGCATCCAAATTCACATCAATTAAGACCCCTTAGAATGCTATAGGGAGAAATGTAAAGTCCCGCCCTTGGGTTCCGAAAATTAACTGGACAATCGAGGGTGAGGAAGTCATGGCTCAATGCCAGTCCACGTGATAAAGGCTGGAGAGTTTTAGTGGACACTAAGCTCAGTGTGAGTTACATAGGCGAATTGGCAGCCCGAAAAGCTAATTTTGTCCTAGCCTGTTCTAATAATAGCAGTATGGTATCCAGAATAAAGAAGCTGCCTCCCCCTGCCCCAAAGTCAGATGTAGAAATACAGTTATCCATTCCACATATAGGGGGTAAAGGGCACGGCACCCCTGCTATTTGCATAAAATTTTTTGGCCTGCCTTTCATACCATATAAGTCTAATTTTTTTTTCTTTTTCTTCTATGGGGTGTTTACAATACCTTATTGTAAAATTTGGGTTCAGTATGTGGTCATAGGTTCTGTGTTATCTACGGCTTCCACAAAATTCCCCCAAAATTCCCATTTGATTTCTTATGCCAACCCGTGATATATTGAAACCATGATGGGGAAAGTCACAATATGGAAGGGTTAACTGTACCAGGATAATACCTGGGAGAGAGTGGTCACAAGCAGAAAGGAGAGGATAGTCCTTCCTGCTTTCCCCTTTTCTGAGCAAGCCACATCTGGAATCCTGCATCCAGGTCTGAACACTATTTTCAGAAAGGTTGACAAGCTAGAGGATGTCCTAAGGAGGACAATCTTTAAGGATGGGTGAAAGATCTTAAAGTTCTTGATATGAAGATAATTGAAATAGGACTATTGTATGAAAATTATAGTAAGATTTCAACTCAGTATAAGGAAAACCTTTTACTTACTAGATAGTTCCCTAAGTAAAATGGGATTCCTTAGGAAGTAGTGAGTTCCCCATGACTGGGCATGGTCAAGTGCAGCGGTGGGGAACCTGTAGCCTTGAGGCCACATGTGGCCTTCTAGGTCCTCAAATGCGGCCCTTTGTCTGAATCCAAACTTCCCAGAACAAATCGCCTTCATAAAAGGATTTGTTCTATAAAATTTGGACTCAGTCAAAAGGCCACACCCAAGGACCTAGGGGGTCATATATGGCCTCGAGGCCACAGGTTCCCCACCCCTGCTCAAGTGGAAGCATCTTGACCACTTGTCTTGACCCACAGAACAATTTAGGAGAGACTTCAGAAGGAATTTAGACCAGTTTGACCATGAAAAAGAATCTTCTTCACAATTGTGCCAAGAAATCTTTACCCAGCCTCCACTTGGAGGCAGTAAGTGATGAGGAGCCTATGTCTCCTAAGACTGCCCATTGTCCTTTTCTACTGCTCTCAGCTTTAGGAAGTTTTTCATTTTGTTGAGCTGAAATCTCCCCAATTTCCCACTTCTTCTGGCTATCAAGGGGACAGAGAGGTTGAGTCAGATGACCTCTAATGTTCCTGACAACTCAAAGTTTATAGGACTTCCTGAGTAATGCTTTTCCTCAATGACTGTTGGCAAAAAGGGCAACCAGCTATTTCAACAAAGGTGTTGGTTTTATCAGTTTGGTTGGAAGGAAGGCGTAAGGAACCAGACTGGCACTCGATGGTGCAATAGATCCAGGGGCGGGGAACTTGCAGCCTTGAGGCCAAATGTGGCCTTCTAGGTCCTCAGGTGCAGCCTTTTGACAGAATCCAAACTTCCCAGAACAAATCCTCTTCATAAAAGTATTTCTTCTGTAAAACTTGGACTCAGTCAAAAGGCCACACCAGAGGACCTAGAGGGCCACATGTGGCCTCGGGGCTACAGGTTCTCCACTCCTGGATAGCCTAAAGGCATGAGTGATATTAGTAAGGTGCAATGTACCCACCCTACAGATAGATAGTGAGTCTGAACTTAGAACTTTGCTGGTTTAAGGAGCTCCCTGATGGAGGAATTCCTTGTACCTTCTCTTCAACTTAGAGTCTTAGAGACTTACCTAGAGCACTAGGGGATTAAATGACGTGCCCAGAGTCACACAACCAGTATATGCCAGAAGGAGGGTTGGAACCTAAGTCGCATCGGTTTCAAAGCCAGGTCTCTTGCCATAACTCTGTATTACCTCTCTGCCCTACTCCCCTGATTAGTGCGAAATTGTTCTCATTTACTATGAGGAAAATCTCTTTGACGTGCCTTTTCCTGTCCTTTCCATATTAATCATTAACTGATGTTTGAGAGCTTTTGCCGTCACCTTTACTAGTAAAAGCAGATTTTCAAAGTTGGAAATGGGTATTAAATGACCAATTTTAAAAGATCTCTTTAGATAATGTAACGTCTGATGAGCTACCTCATTGGAGAATAGGCTTAAAATGGAGGATGTGTGTGGAAGGGAGGAGGGGGGAGACCCCCGTGAAAGAGAATTCTTCATCAGGGTCTGCTCTTTGTCCTCCAGGAGTGAATCAGCTCTATTCAACTAAGGCACTGCTTTTCTGTTCATTGTGACTGGGCAAGTAGCCATTTTTGTTCCAAAAATTAAATGTATCCTGAGCACATCAGATCCCAGTTCCCCTCAGCTTGTGGATATATTGCTGGGAATAAAAAAAAATTGTAATAACTTGTTTTCCAGTAGTTGGGGAAAATTGGAAGAGATTGACCTCCCCTTCCCCCACTCTCCCGAGATTCGGGACTTTAGAACCAGTTCAAGGCAGAATTTGGAAGAAGGGAGATTTTTTGCCCTCCTTCTCTCTCCTCCTTTTCCCCAGCCTGGCCCCACACACAGACCAGCATCCTTTGTGCCATTTCAATGGCTTCCTGCTAAGTCTTATTAAAGGTTCTTTGTCCTGTCTTGTTCCCATGGAGCCTTGAGGCGTGACTGGCTTGCTAATGCCATCCTAACTGACCCACTCCAAGATGTGTCGGTGCATTAATGTATTTTGCCGTCTTGGCGTCAGGCTGTCTGATGTATTTTTTTTTATTTTTCATTTCATTTATTTTAGCGATTTTTTTTTATTTTTAATATTCTTTTTTTTTTTATTTTGAATTCTGAATTCTCTTCCCCTCCCCCACAAGGCTGCGTTTTAAAATAGTATTCTAGGGTAAAGTGTCTTATCCCAAAGCAATGAATCTCTATGGACGGGAATTTGAAGACCTTTGGCAACTGGTAGAGATATTTGGGGGAGTGGGGATGGCTTCAAAGCAAGTGAATTGAGTGCCAGTGAGGAAGATGGTTCATGCACCTGCCTATGCTGTTTGGTTTCTTCTCATGTTTCACAGTTCCTTTTCTCTCTCTTGCTCTCTCTCCCCTCCCCCCAACCATTCCCTGTTGCTAATATAGAAGCTGCCAGGCCTCAATGTTCTCTCCCTGGAAGATCCTTGTATTCAACCTCAGACTGAAAGTGCCTTGAGTAAGCCTCTGAAAAATCTGCCGCCTGACATTCCACAGAGCAGTGACCAGCTGCCACCTGCCCTGCTCCCCAGTGGCAGCCTAACTGGGGAAGGAGATGCACTGCCTGATCTGTCCCCAAAGCAAAAACAGTCTGTGTTCACCTCAAACCAGCCACCCAGCTCTGGAAATAGAGGCCAGCATCAAGAAGAAAAACATCAGTGATCTGGCTGCATTGAGGGTACAGTGAAGTAGATAAAACAATATAGTAAAACCTCCCTGACTAGTCTTTGCCCTTCTGCCTGAGGTCATCTACTTAATTGTTGATAGGCAAAGTAGTTCTCTCTCTCTCTCTCTCTCTTTTTTTTTTTGCTTTTTTGGTGGAGTGATTGGGGTTAAGTGACTTGCCCAGGGTCACATAGCTAGTAAGCCAAGTGTCTGAGGCCGCATTTGAACTCCGGTCCTCCTGACTCCAAGCCAGGAGCTCTATCCACTGCGCCACCTAGCTGCCCCCAGAATATTCTTCTCTAGGGCCTATATGGAGTCCAGAAAAGGAATCTCTGCCCATTATTCCCTGCAGATGAAGTGATCCATGTGTATGTGCCAAGCTGTGGGAGATAGAGATGAGGAAAAAAAAATGTGCCGTTGTGTTAGAATGGGATTTTTGGTCAGAAATTCCATCTTTGCCCCCAAGCCCTACAGAAAAGAAAACAACCCCAGCCATTTCTACTGCCCTCTTTTTGATACCCTTCCTTCTCCATCCTTACTGACTCATCCTAGAATACATGGAGTCATTGGAGATTAATGCAACAGATCAATACAGTAAAATCATGCTAATTTTTTTTTGAATGGAGAGGAAGAGGTCTGAATTCTAGGCTCTTGTATAAGAAAATGTCACTTTGAAAGACACATAATAATAATGCACAGCAAGAACTCATATTTCTCCCCGCACTTGCTGAGGGAATGGAAGGGACTCATAGACAATAATTCTTAACTACCTTTTTAGCATGAATGGAAACAGGTGGGTTTTAGAGGCATCAGAAAATGCAAAAAAAAGAGCTCATAGTCCCCCAAATCCTATATAGCATTCATTTGCTTAAAAACTTCTTTTCTCCAGAATAGTACAAAGAAGTTTCATTTCAGTGACAAAAATCTCAAAATGCAGAGATCTCAGAGGTCCTTCAATTCATCCTCACCAGGAATCCCTCCTGCCCCATCACTAGTAAGGAGTCAATCTAGCCTCTGTTTGAGGACTTCCAGTCTTTAAAGGATGGGAGCCCATTACCAAGCATGGAAAACTCATCTCCTCTCTGTACAATCCTTGTTATTGCTAGGAAGATCTTTACATCAAGCCCAAATCTGCTCCCTTATTACTGAGCTCTGTTACTTAGCCCAGTTCAGTCCTTTGAGACCAAGAAGAGCGAATCCAATCTTCCCTCCCATGACAGCTCTACCAGAACACAAGGACAGTCATCATAACTCCTCCTCCTTCAGCTCCCCAGTCTCCTTCTCCATGAAGATCCCTTATCCCTTCTTCAAATGGTCTGTATCCAAGCCGCCCTATTCTAGAGACATTCCAGAAGCTTGTCAACGTACAAGCCAAACTACGTAGTCTTCAATTCCAAATGAGTGAAGTCAGAATTATTGAAGTTTTCCTTCAACCTCTTTGGTTGGGGGATTGAAAATGTCATTGCTTTGACCATTGACTTGCCCACGCATCTGGGTTCCTCAATATATGATCACATCAGAGGAAAAGTCATGTCCTATGCCCCTTTTTCCTTTTTTGTATCCAGTCCCTTATTTTCCATGTCTACATACTTTCCAGAAAGTCTTCTTATGACAAAAGTACTTGGTTTTTTCTCTTATCATCCTGTCCTTGTTTTCTCTTGAATGAAATTGAAGAATCAAAATTGACACGTGTAAATTTTTGGATACATGTGGAGAAGAAACTCCTTCTTTTTGAAAGTCAGCAAACTTTAGAAATGTCCCCAGTCCTGGAGCATGCCTAAGGCTTCTGGGAAGGATCTATGCTAGGACTCCTTTTGAGGAGCAATGGGGGAAGAAGTAAACAGAGAGACCCCAAAACATACTCTTCTGGGATCTCATTTGAGCCCGAGGAGAACATGTCCCGAGGAAAAGAGTTGTCTCTGAAAACTAAACCAGCCAGATACAAATAAAATTATCTTGTCTAATCGAACTGTCTAATTCCTCCTATGTCCCTGCCCCGCTTCATTCTTTTCAGTGCTTGTTTAGCTGAAAGATGCCATTCACTTGTAGGTCTCAATAGGAGAGGGTGACCAGGATGGGGCCTGGATTGTTTTTTTTTTTTCCCTTTGCTCTAGTCTGTTAGCATTGACAACTTTCTTTTAGGAAAGGGATTTTCACTTCTTGAATTTTATTTTTGAATTTGACAAACACTTCTAAAGCATCTGCTATGTGCCAGGCACAGGGCTAGGTTTGGAAACACAAGGACAAAAAACAGTCCTAGCCCTAAGGGGACTTAAATTCCATCTGTACCATTAGCCCTCAACCTTGCTTCCTGAGCTAATTTCATTCAGAAGCTGCCATTTTCTTCTTACTCCCCATTTCAGTCCCTCCTTCTGGAAAGGGAGTCCCTTGTTTGGGAGTTCAAAGTCACAGGAGCACCCCATCAGCAAAGAAATCAATTCATCTCTCCCAAGAAATGAAACAAGTCCCATGAGGCCGAGGGGTGGGGAAGAGGCAAGTGTGACCCTATGACTCTCTTTGCAGAAACCATGACTGTGGATCTGGGCACCGCTCCACCAAGCGTCATAATCCGTGAGAAAGGAAGATACGGGACCCCAGGATGTCCTCAACAGGAATTACCCTTGACCACTCCCTGGAAATTTGCTTTTTATTTATTTTTTTAAAGGTTTTCTTGTTTTTATTGATACGTTTTGCTTTTCTATCACATTTATTTCTGAATTTGTTCCTTATGCTTCCCCTCCCCAAGAAGTCAGCCCTTGTAACAAAGATTTTTTAAAAGAAGGAAAAAAAAAGCGGTTCAGTAAAATTAACCATTGCCTCAACTATGTTTGACAATATATGTTATATTCTCCATCCATAGTCCTCCACTTCTTCAACTGAGGGAGGCACGTGCCTTCAGGACAAAATTTGGTTATTATCATTATACAGGACTCAATTTCCATTTTTTATTCTTTCCATATATATTATTCACTTAACAGTGAATTCAGAGACTTGGACAGTGGTCTAGTCATTCATTTCTTCCTCTTTTCTTTCTCCCGATTCCTTCAATTCCCCTTAAATCTTTTACCTTTGGGGCCTTTTTTGGCCCCTTGATGAGCCGTCTTTCTTTAACCCCATAATTCAATCTTTTTTTCCCTTTTTTTTTTTTTTGGCTAGGCAATGGGGTTAAGTGACTTGCCCAGGGTCACACAGCTAGTAAGTGTTATGTGTCTGAGGCCATTTATTTTTTTCCCTTTTAACAATAGGTTATAAACAACCGAAAATTATTTGTTAGTGTTTTCTTGATAATTGGACTGTTTCCCTTATGTTCCTATTGTTTGAGGTTTTTGCAAGTCAAATAATCGGCTGTCCTTTGTGTTTTTGTTTGTTTATTTTATCAAGAATGCCCCAAATGCCTTTTGTGGTGGTGGTTGTTGCTGTTGTTATTGGGTCCATCTTTTTTCATTGATGATTAAGCTTAGATTTTCAGGGTGTGTTCTTTTGATTGCACCTTGTGCTCCCTTTGCTTTTTGCAATGTATTGTTGCATTCTGCTGTGATTTCTCATAAATGTGGACTAATTCTGTTATTTGAATTGCCATTCCTTCATATTTGCAGCTCTCTCTCATATGCTCTCTCTCTTTCTCCTCCTCCTCTTCTTTTTCTTCTCTTTCTCTTCCTCCTTTTTTTTTTCCGGCAAAGCAATTGGGGTTAAGTGACTTGCTCAGAGCCGCACAGCTAGTAAGTGTTATGTGTCTGAGGCTGGATTTGAACTCAGGTCCCCCTGACTCCAGGCTCGATGCCCTATCCACTGTACCACCTAGCTGCCCCCTTCTTCTTCTTCTCCTCCTCCCCCCCCCCCCCCCCCCCACTCAACCTCATTAAGCAAGGCAAATTTCAATATTGGCTTTGTCCAATTCTGCACCTTGACTTTATCACCTCTCTGTCAGGAGGCAGAGTAGCATGTTTCATCCTATATGAGTCCTCTGGAATCATGGTTAATCATTATATTGACTGTCTATTTCCTGGCTATTCACAAGATGTATTTGTTATTGAAAATGCTGAAATTTAGCCACTGTATGAGAATTCTGAAGCAGGTCCTTTCCAAAATCTGTGGGTGAGCTTTGTTGCCTCTATTCAAAAGTTATAGATAGCTTTCTTGGGTCATTTCCTGCAATATTATAGTCAAGTTTTTTTTTTTTTTTGGTTACTTTGTTATATTTAAATTACCTTGGCAAATCCTGTCCTCAGGGTCAGTTGTTTTGCCTTGCATAGAATTCATGAGTTCTCATGATGTTATTGACTTTGGCTTATCTTCCACCAAAATTTCTTCTGTTCCTTTATTTTTGTATTATAAACATTTGTTCTTTCACTCAGACCCTCTATTACTGTGAAGACGTTCTCAGTCACATATTCCTTTTTCCTACTCTACTGTTTGTGTTTTAATTCTCCTTGCTATCTCTGCCTTCTGACCTAATTCCTAATTTTTTTCTTGTAAACATTTTGTTTCTCTTTTGAACTACTCTGTATTTTCTTGCTGCCGTTCAGTGATTTCTATAGGATTATTTTTTTCCGTTTGGTAATTTTGGTCCTTTCTGTTTCTTAGTATCGTAATAATAATAATAATAGTTCATAATGTTCTGGACTCTCTTTGAGGTTTTACTCATTCATTCTTCTATCACTGGTTTATCTGCTTATGGACTATTTTTATTCAGGCTTTCTCTCTTGACTGTTTTTGCCTTTCAAACCTACTTTTGTATTTCCAGTTACTTCCCTTTGATTTCGCTCTCTTTGGCACCTCTCCCTTCTATTGCAGCACTGTGGTGCCACTTTAGCTCTGATTTAAATGACTTGCCAAATAGTGCTATAGTACACATTTTTTTTCTTTTTTTTTAGGCAATTGGGGTTAAGTGACTTGCCCAGGGTCACACAGCTAGTAAGTGTCAAATGTTTGGTCTGAGGCCACATTTGAACTCAGGTCCTCCTGACTTCAGGGCTGGTGCTCTATCCACTGCACCACCTAGCTGCCCCTGTAGTACACATTTAATATTTAGGATTTTACTGATGGGGGAAGTGAGAAGAATAAGGGAATAGTATATTGCAGAATCAGATTATTTTCACAGTTAATTTAAAAATCTCAGATATATTTTTGTCATTCCTCAGATCCTCTGTGGAATCATGTAAACCCAACACAATGTCCCGATTCATTTCCCAAGAAATGGGCTTTTAACATTGCCATTCTACAAATGGGATTTCTTTCCCCTTCCCTCCCATTTTAAAAATAATATTTCATATTTCATATTGATTGTTGTTGAGTCATTTCAGCTGTATCTGACTCTTTGTGACCCCATTTGGGGTTTTCTTGGCAGAGATACTGGAGTGGTTTGCCATTTCCTTCCAGCTCATTTTACAGATGAGGAAACTGAGGCAAACAGGGTAAAGTGACTTGCCCAGGGTCACACAGCTGGGAAGTGTCTGAAGTCAGATTTGAACTTAGAAAGATGAGTCTTCCTGACTCCAGACCCAGTGCTCTATCCCCTGCAGCACCACCTAGCTGTCCTCACCTTGATTATAGGACTTCAGTAACACTTTCACGCATTTATTAAGGTTTACAAAGTGCTTTCCCTACAATGCCTCTATGCTGGTATTTACGGAATCACAAATGTTTAGAGAATCCCAGAATTTTGGAACGAGAAGGGACCTCAGAGGACATCTAATTCATCCCATTCCCAAAAAGGCATCCCTACTACACTATGCCCAACAAATGGTCATCTAGCCTCTGGTTGAAGAGGGATAATAAAGGGGATAACTTCAGGATAACTCTTATTTGTTGAGATACTTCTCCTGACCTCAAGCTGAAATCTGCTTCTCTGTAACCTCTGCCTATTCCTTCTTCATTTGTCCTCTAGGTCCAAGTAGAATAAATCTAATCCTTCTACTACAAAATCCTGGAAGACAGAAATCATTCATCCTCCCCACCTCCCTTCCCTACATCCTTCAATGCATTCCTTATTAGAGGCCTTTCATCATCACATTTGCCACTCCTCTGGACATTCTAGTTTGTTGATGCCCACCTAAACTGTGCTGCCCAGAACTGAGCACTCGAGTCTAGCTGGGCTCTAACCACAGACTACAAAGGGATTATCAGATCTCTAATTCCTGGAATGCAGAATTTGGGGGACTGCCTTATATTGTTCATCCCTACTGAGTTTGTAGTCCACTAAAACCCCAAGATCTTTTTCAGGCACACTTCTGTCTAACCATGTTTCCTCCATACTTGTGAAGATGATTTTTAGAACCCCATTGGAGGACTTTACATTGATCCCTATTGAATTTTATCTGATTAAACTCAGCCCAATACTCTGGCCTGACAAAATCTTTTTGAATGCTGACTTTGTCATATGGTCTCATAACTATCTCTCCTAGTTTGGTGTCCTCTGAAAATGTATTGAGTATCCCATCTCTGCAGCTATAGACTTTGGAACTGGATGGGACCTTGGACATTGTCTGCTTTAGCCCCTTCATTTAAAAAATATTTTTCTGAAATGAAACCAATCATACAACAAAAGCAACAGCAACAAAACCTAAACCCGGGACAGGGAGCATGTGGCCTCGAGGCCACCTATAACCTTCTAGGTCCTCAGGTGCAGCCTTTTGACTGAGTCCAATCCTTTTCCAAAGGGGATTTGTTCTATGATGTTTAAATTCAGTCAAAGGGCCCCACTTGAGGACCTAGAGGGGATTTGTTCTGTGAAGTCTGAATTCAGTCAAAGGGCTGCACTTGAGGACCTAGAGAGTCCACATGTGGCCTCGAGGACACAGGTTCCCCACCCTTGAGTCCTAAACCCTATGAACAATTCAGCAAAAACAACATTTTAAAAATGATTTCGAATGGTTGTGCCTTTCTGTCATTTACCAATTGGCTTTTAAAAAGATTGCAACACAGGCATTAACCTTGAACAAGGAGCACCAATGGTGACCACTGTGTTTATCTGCTAGGAGCTATGCTGCTGTTTCATATATCTCCTTTACATAATTGAAGTCAGTGTTTGTATTCTCTGCTTCTGTCACTCTGTGTCGGTTGAATGACTTCCTGTTTTTTTTCATTTTCATATTTATCATCTATTATCATGCAGTACTTTTTTGGGTGTCGTGAACTATCTATATAGCCATTCCCCAATTGTTGGTTAACAACATAGGCTGTTCCCAATTTTTGTTTTTTTCAAATAGTGCTTCTGTGAATATTTTTGTTCAGATGGGTCTTTTTTTTTTCCTTTCACTAACCTTCTTAAGGTATGAACGTGAAAGTGGGATTGTTGGGGCAAAGGGTATGACATTTATGTAATGAATGTGATTTCTTCAGCCTGCACTTTCATCCTGAAAATCTACAGATTTCTAAACTCTTGCCGCACCATTCACGTTTGTAGTTATGATCACCTATTGTGTATTTCCCTCCACCCTATTCTAGTATACTTTTTCCTCCTTGACAAAGAAGAGGGGCGTGGACCAGATATCCCTTCTGCAGCAATGCTCTATGCTTGATGCAGTCAGCTTCCCCTGCCCTCCCCCTCTTCTGTTTAGCCAGACCCCAATCATGGGTTCTCTCCTTTATTTACTTTTTTAAAATCCGTCTTTGTTACAACCCCGGGCTTGGAGCTTAGGGTTTGTTTTGCTTATGACTAATCACTCCCTGAATTATGACTACCTTTTTTGTATTCCTGCCTCCCTTGCTCTGTTCTCTCCTGTTTCCCTGTTGATGTAAATGCATTGCTGTACTAACCTCCGTATGTGTGTGTGTGTTCTATTGACCTTTGATCAGTTCAAATAAAAGTGACGTTCAAGTGACCTCTTGTTTCTCTAGACTTCTAATTGTACCACCCACCATTATGTGAGGTAAGGTCCCCCCTTCCTTGCCTTTTCCTCCTCAGTGCAGTTATCCCTTCTACGTTGAGACTTTTCCCATTATGGTTTTGATATATCATGGGTTGGCATAAGAAATTAAATGGGAATTTTGGGGGAGTTTTGCAGAAGCCATAGATAACAGGCTAAGGCAAGCAGAGGACAAAGAAAAAATTTAGAAACTCAGAAATGCATAAAATATATGTATAGTACTGTAAACACCCCATAAAAGAAAAAGAAAAAAATTCAAACTGGTACAAAGGGAGGGCCAAAAATTTTTACTCGGGTTTTCCAGATCAAGGGGGCACCATGCCCTTAACCCCCACCATGTGGAAGGGATAACTGTAGGTACTATGAGGTACATAGTAGGAAGCACATAAATATTTATTGGTGGTCTGTCCTATATGGGAGTTGTCAGTTGTTTATGAACACAAACATTGTTTACCAGCCTATACTATAATATGCTAATCTTAAAATTTAAAGAGAAGCTATGAAAAACAAACAAAAGAACGCTTCATCACAAAATGGTGACCTAATAAATAATGGAGTCAGTTATGTCAAGGCAACAAATGCATTCTCACTATATTCCACTTTCTTTCTTCTGGATATCCTTGCAGTATCTAGAAAGATCTAGGAATAATATTTAAAATGATTACTAATACAAACCAAATAGCAATTCCAAACTTGGAATTTATATTGCTTAGGATTAGAACATATGGTACACACAAGCATCAATATTACACTTAGCATTAACATGTTACATGTTACATGAGAACATGTTATATGACCTCTTTCCACTTCCCATTTTTACTGATGCCCTCTGATTTTCTGTCTAGTGATCAGTATCGTATCCTTCATGATTCAAATCCACCTATCCAGCCCCAACCTCTCTGCTGATCCCCAGTCTTGCATCTCCAACTACCTTGGATGTCAGCAGATATCTTAAACTTAACATGGCCAAAATAGAACTCATTATCTTTTCCTCAAACCTTCCCCATTACTATCAAGGGCAATATTATCTTCCTAGTCCCTCAGGCTTAAAACCCAGGTGTCATCCTGGATTCCTCACTATCTCTCACCCCCCCCATCCCCATCCCCATATCCAATTGATTGCCAAGCCCTGCCCCTTTCTCAGGATGGCAGATGAAGAGCTAGAAAATTTGTCTTAGCTCCCTCATGACCTCCTCCACAATGACCTGCTTCACTGTTGGGTGAGATAGATTTCTCTACCCAATTGAATGTGTGTATGTATGTATGCATATGTATGTATGTATATGTATGTGTGTGTGTGTATATATATATATATATATATACACATATGTGTGTATATTTATGTGCGTGTGTATATTCTTCCCTTCCGCCACTCCAAAATTTGATTTGAAGCATTATTTTAAAGTTGTTTGGAAGAGAGAATTCTGGGAAGATAGCAGAGTATGTCAGAAAATTTCAAGCTCTCAAGATTTTCCTCCACAAAAGAGATTAAATATTGTCTCAGGGTCAACATAGAAGGTAAAAATAAATAAGAGAAGGGCAGAACAGGGGTCCTTCTAGGATAATCAGAGAAGATATGAAGAAAAATCCCAGGATGAGGTTTGGTCCCAGAGAAGAGTAAACACCTCCAGGCTAGGGACCCCTTAAACTACAAGTGGTAAGCCCTGGGGTTAGCTGGTTTGGGAGGCTGCCTGGGCCGCAGCCACAGGAATTTTTACCCCTGGGACAGTGAAAAGTTGGGTGTCTGAGCGGGGAACCTCTACTGACAAGGAATGCCAGACCTGGCTGTGCTGTGGAGATGAGGTGGGGGCGAGAAGGAACCATCATATGCCTGCCCGGTGAGTACTCACACAGTAGGGCAGGATGCTGCTGGCTGTGGGCACTTACAGGAGGCTGGAGGTCTGGATTTGAGTTCAAGGTCAGAGGGGAGAACTGAAGAAAATCTGAGGCACCATCCCCCATACCCCAGGACTGGAGCTGATTATAAAAACTAAAGTATTATAAAAAATGCAAGGGCAAAGGAGAAAGAATCAACCATAGAGAGCTATTATGGGAATAGAGAAGACCGGGGTTCATTTTCAGAGGAAGATACTGAAACAAAGAAACCCTCTTCTACCCCAAAGAGTAATATCAAATGGTCACCTGCCCAAAAAGAATTCATTGAAAAACTTTAAAAAAGATTTTTAAAAATGAAATGAGAGAGATTCGGGGAAAATTAAAAATAAAAATAAGAACAATCTAAGGAAAAACAAGAAGATTATGAAAAAAAGTCAACCAACTAGAAAAGAAGATCCAGAATCTTAAGGAAGAAAATGACTCCTTGAAAATCAGAATTGGGCAAGGGAAAGCCATTGAAGTTATAAGAGATCAAGAAATATATATATATATATATATATATATGTATGTATAAAGAATAAAAAAATAGAAAAGAATGTGAAATATCACATAAGAAAAATAACTGATCTGGAAAACAGATCAAGAAGAGAAAACATAAGAATAATTGGACCACCTAAAAGCTATGATCAAAAAAAGAATCTTGATACAATAATACAAGAAATAATTAAAGAAAATTGTCCTGAAGTGTTAGAACAAGAGGGGAAAGTAGAAATAGAAAAAATCCACTGATCACCACCTGAAAGAGATCCTAGGAGGAAAACTCACAGGAATAATTATAGTCAAATTTCAAAACCCCCAGCTCAAGGACAAAATATTATGAGCAACAAGAAAAAAATAATTTATATATGGCGGTGCCACAATTAGAATCACACAAGAACTAGCAGTGGTGACTCTAAAAGATCACAGGTCTTGGTACACTATATATTGAAAAGCAAAAGAACTGGGGTTGTGGTTGAAAATATCATACCTAGCAAAGCTAAGCATCATTATGAATGAAAAAGAAATGGACATTTAATGAACTGTCAGAATTTCAGGACTTTGTTTAAAAAAAAACAAAACCTGAACTTAATAGAAGATTTAGCATACAAGAGCCCAGAGAGATATAAGGTACATACCAATGATCAATTACGAGGACAATAAGGACAGGCTGTTTACCTTTTATGTATGTAATATGTAAAATCTCTAAGATTGTTACTAGTAATTAGGTAGCTTATAAGAAAGATTGGGGCAGACCTGAGAATAATATGACTTCAAAAAGTAAAACCACTCATTAACAGCTAAAAGAGTAATTATCTTATACAAATGAAGTGCAAGAAGAAGAACAAATACAGAGGAATTAGGTGGGGGAGGGGCGCTGTTAGTTCTGGAAATGTACCTTCATTGGGAATGGAATCAAGAGGGGAAAAATGCATATACATTTAAACGAGTAGAAAAGTCCTCTAAATGTAGAAGGAAATAAAACTCTAAGGGGATAGGGAGGGAGGAGAAGATAAAGGAGGGATCTTTAGAGGGGAGGGTGAGGGAATAGTTTAAAAGGGGGATATAGAAGGGTGTTTAGATCAGTGGGAATAGGAGGATAAGGGAGGGATCTTTAGAGGGGAGGGTGAGGGAGTAGGTCAAAGGGGTGTACATAAGTGTTTTGATTTATGGAAAGGGGAGGATAAAGAAGGGATCCTGGGTTGGGGGTAGGTCAAGTAATTGGGCAAGGTAGCGGGTAGAAGTAAAGTAGAGAAGAGAGATAGGAAAAAAGAGATATACACAAACATAAAATCAAAGATTAGGAGTAGAATTTTTTAGGGAAAATATATGTTTATGTATGTATGTATGCATGTATTGTATATGTGTATATGTGTATATATATCAATATCCACACTTAATTGTAGCCTGGGGGGAGGAGAAAGGAAGGAGGAAAAAGAACAAAGGAAAAAGTGCACAGCAGAGAACAAAAGAAAACGTACAAGGAAGCAAAGATGGACAGCTCTGAACACAATGTGTTATTTATTATATAGGCTTTCTTGAAATGGAAATTTTTTGCTACGTATTCTGAATCCTCTCCTACGTTCTGCTGTGCACATGACATTTTTTTATTTTCTTATTTTATATTTAAGTTTATAATATGTTTCTTTTTCTTTTCTTATTATGTATTTAAGTTTTAATATTTGTTTAAAATGAAAAAATAAAAAAATAAAAAATAACATTTGGAGGGGAATGTTGAGAGTGTTCAGCTGGGCAGCATTTAATCCACCATTTTAACAAGTCATTTTTTTTTTATCAAAGAACATATTGCTTATTATTGTATTTGTTTCAGTGTGAAGCTTTTTTGTTTTTCTGGATTTTCTGGCCAGCTAAAAAAATAGTCAGTAGTTTCATCATACCCTTTTGGCTGTGTGGTCCAGGATGTGAGATTTTTTTAAAGTCTCACCACTGTGTGATATTAGAAGCAAAAAAAACAAACAAACTACCTTCTTGTTTTTTTTTTTCATTTACCTAGAAGTGGCCAATATTTTGGCCCACTAAGAATATATAGGAAAATAAATCCTTCTCATTTCTGTGGTTTTCTCAGGATTCATGTTCTGAGAGCACTCCCAGTTGTCATTCAGAGTCGTTTTTAGCATGTTCCAAGAGCTGACATTTTGTGTTCCAAGGGTTTTCTTCACGCTGACATCCCTTCCTTGAAATGCTCCCCTACCTCTCTCATTATTTTCTCCATGGCAACCACAAGCCTGCCATTTTGTGTGCCACTGCTTCTGACAATTTCCATTCTCAGTCTCTGAACATCCCCCACTCTCTCTGCCCTAACCCCTCCCAACAGCAACATTGCAGCTTTTACAGGCTCATCCAGCTTAGGATTCTGGATTCAATATTTTCTTCAAGCTCAGACTTTGGAGGTTTTAAGCCCTTTCCCTGATCTGATATTCCGGCTTCCTTTTCTCCTCCATTTAAAGGAGGAACTTACCCCCTAGCTGGGAAATTCTGTATCCTAAGCTCTCGACCACCTCCAACATTCCCCCTTGAATGGCACCTGGAAGCCAGAACATTCAGTGTTCTAAGGACCTTCTAAGACCTGAAATTTTTAGTTCTAAAGCCACATATGATCTATAAAGTTTTTTTTAATTTTCATTTATTGGATTATTATTATAATGCATATGCATCTTGCTGATATACAGATTTTGAAATATAAGCTGTGTCTCTTATAAGTTCTTGGTAGATAAAGCATTTCCCCCTCCACCCTAATATTCTACATTCATTATCAATAATATCAATATTATTGATAATATTATTTTTAATAATAGCAGTCTTTACCAAAGAGTTTTAGGAGGGTAGCCAAAAATATACAATACTCTTATCATATTCTTCTGGTAGTGTGGCTTAGGATGTGAGACAATGACCACACCTCTCCTCAGATCATACCACCTTGGAAGCAATGAACACTTACAGACCCTCTGGTACTAGCTAGGAAAAGAACAACTTAAAAAAGCACAAAGCCTACCCCTCCCACGACTCAGGTGAGCCAAGCCGAAATTTAACATAAAGTTCAAAGTGAAGAAACAGTCTGGAAAAATGAGCAAACAACATCAAAAAAAAAAATCTGAGCATAAAAATCTACTATGGTGACAGGGAAGATAAAGACACAAACCTAGAAGACCACAGTGCAAAAATGGCTACAAGCAAAGCCTCAAGGGAAAAAAATGCATATTGGACAAAAGACCAACAAGAACTCCTAGAAGAGTTAAAGAAAGAGCAAAAAACTTATTTAAAAAATCAAATAAGAATGGTAGAGGAAAAATGGTAAAAGAAATGGGAGTGATACAAGAAATTTATGAAAAAAAATTAAGAGCTTGGTAAAAGAGGTACAAAAAATGTTAAAGTAAATAACACCTTAAAATATAATTGGCCAAATGGTAAAAGAGGCACAAAAGCTCGCTAAAGAAAATAACCCATTAAAAATCAGAATTGGGCAAGTGGAAGCTAATGACTCTATGAGACATTGAGAAACAATAAAATGAAATCAAAAGAATGAAAAAGAAGAAGAAAATGTGAAATGTCTCATTGAAAAAACAACTGACCAGGAAATAGATCAAGGAGAAATAATTTAAGAATTATTGGACTACCTGAAAGCCATGATCAAAGAAAAAACCTAGACATCACATTGCAAGAAATTATCAACTGTCCCAATATCTTAGATTCAGTAGGTAAAATAGAAATGGAAAGAATACACCAATCACCTCCCAAGAAAGATTCCAAAATGAAAACTCCTAGGAATATTACAGCCAAATTCCAGAGATTCCAGGTCAAAAAGAAAATACGTCAGGCAGCCAGAAAGAAATAATTCAAATATCATGGAGCCAAAGTCAGGATCACACAAGATTTAGTGGCTTCCATGTTAAAGAAACAGAGGATTTGGAATATGATATTCTGGAAGGCAAAAGAGATAGGACTGCAACAAAGAATAAACTATCCAGCAAAACTGAGTATAATCCTTCAAAGAAAAAATAGTCATTTAATGAAATAGCCTGCAGAGTGTTAGAAAAAGGTATATCAGAGGGAGGAGAGCCCTTCAAACCCAGCATGTCAGACATAGGAGTGTCCCCAATACCATTGAATATGATTGCTGGAAGGTCTCTGTAAAGATAATCATCACCTCTGCAGGATCCACAAAATGGGTAATATCACAAATTGTAAGGTTTTATGTTAGTATATATTCTCAGTGGACCAACATATTAGCCAGTTTGAATTAAATTTAAAAAACAAAAATAAAGTACATTTTCCTACCCGACTAATTATTTTTTTCCATTTTAATTTATGGTAGCCCAGTGGCTATATTTCAAAAAGAAGTCTCACATTCTCAACCACACCACTGAAATGGTAAGGTGAAAGTATAGTCTATTTAATAGCTAGCCAAACCCCCCCAGAAAATAAAAAAACTTACACACTGAAACAAATGCAGTGCCCCGCAATTCCTTCTTTGGTAAAGACTGATGTTGTTATTACTATTAATGATAATCAATAAAGAGTCTTGGCAAGTAAATAAAGTAATCCATACAGAAGATTCCAAAGGGTCACAACTTATATTTCAAATCATTATATTGTTGAGACACATGTGCATTTTAATGATATCCAAATAAATTAAAATCTGGGAGGAAAAAAATACTATGCCAATGGGCTTTGGGGCTTGGGTTGTACATTGTAACAGACAATAAGAGTTAATACTTCTCCCCATACTTGGTTAATGAACAGAGAAGAATCATATGTCATAATTCTTAACTACTTTGTTAACATAAATGGGTACAGATGGATTTTAAAAGCATCGCAAAGTATCTATAAAAGGTCCCATAGCTCCCCACATCCTATATCTTATTAATTTGCTTACCAACACTTTTTCTCCTGAAGAGTACAAAGATTTGACTTTAGTGTCAGAATCTCAGAGTTGAACATGATCTCATAGCTTATCTCCTCCAGTCTCACCAAGAATCCCTTTTACCTGCAAAAATACTAAATAAAATACTAGCTATATATCATAAAGACTATACATTGTGACCAAGTGGTCATATAATTGATTGTATCAATAATAAAAACAGCAAAAATCACATGATTATCTCAATAGATGCAGAAAAAGCTTTTGAAAAAATACAGTGCTCATTCCTATTAAAAATATTTGAAAGTGTAGATATAAATGGATTTTCCTTAAAATGATAGATAGTATTAGCAAGCATTATTTTCTTTGCATGTCTAAGGACTTTCTAAGAAGTCTACATATAGCGACAGCACCTTGTTGTTTTCAACATATTTCCCGTTTGAAGAATCAAAATTGGTGTATGTGGATTTTTAGATTAACGTTAAAAGGAAATAATCCTTTTCGAAAGTTTACCATCCTCTAGTAATATCTCAAGTCGGGTAGCAAGCAGTTCAGAAGTAAGCTGGGAAGAGATGGAGGCACAGACCCCAGAACATAGTATTTTTACATCTGGTTGGAGCCCAAGGACAATATGTCTTGGTGAAAAGAGTTGTCTCTGAAAAGTGTATCTTGATGTAAATGTCTCATATGATTGAATCCTCTCATCCCTTCTTCCCTCTCACCCCTTCACATTTTCATTTTTGTTAGTAGTTATTTATCAGAGACGATGCCATTTATGTAGGTTTAATAGAAGAGGATGACTAGGGTGGGCCCTTCATTTTTTGCCTTAGTTCTACACTATTACTCCTGACACAACTTTCTTTTAGGAAAAGATTCTAATTTCTTGAATTTTATTTTTCAAATCAATAAACCTATGGTTTTTTGGTTTGTTTCCTTTTATTAAGGGGAATTGTTCTATGAAGTTTGGATTCGGTCAAAGGGCTGCACTTGAGGACCTAGAGGGCCACATGTGGCCTCAAAGCTGCAGGTTCTCCACCCCGGACGAGATCATGAGTGTTATGAGATCTGGGACTGTCTGATCTAAACTTTGTATTTCTCCCTGTGCCTCAGATGATGCTTCTGAAAATGGTAGATGATTAATTCATGTTTCCTGAGGCCAAACCATTCTGCAAAGATGAGCAACCTTCCCCTTGACTTCAGGCCTCCAATTTCATTCTGCACCTGTCTGTTGGGGGAAAAAGAAGAGGAAAGTTGGTGAGGAATGAGACTTCTTTCTCCTGCTCGGCTATTTACTGCCTAATCTCCGTCCTCCAGAGTGAACAGGAGTGGTGAAACAGGGTCTCCCAATCTGATCACCTTATTACATACCTTCCATTTCATGCTGTCCTTGTCTCTAGCCTGAACTCCAGCCTTCTTTGGGAAGAGGAGTGGTACTTTCCATTCATCGGTGAGCATTCTCATAGCCAGTCATATTCTCTGCATCCCAGTGATTATGAACCCCTGTAAGTCATTATCTAAACCCCATTCCCCATACCCCACTACCTGATACCTTATTCCTATCCCCGTCAACCCTCTCACCACAAAGTTCCAACCAAATACCACCCTCTCTTTTCAATGTGTCTTCTGGAATCCTCATTCCATGAGCAACAAATTTCCCTTTATCCTAAATCTTTTCCTCTTCCACTCCTTCCGTCTCCTAGCAATCACTGAAACCTGGCTCTCCCCAGTGACAGAATCTCTATGGTCAATCAGTACTGGCTGCACTTTCACAAATTCCTCTTGACTCACTGATTCAGGTAGGGGAATACTCCTTGCTCCCCACTGCCACTTTCAAGTTCTCTCCCTACCTCCATCACTCAGTAACCTTGCCTCCATTGCAGTTCATGCCATTCATCTCTACCACCCAATCCAAATCCTTGTGGCTATTGTCTACAGACTTCCAGGTCACTCCTCTCCCTTCATCAACAAGTTTGGTACCTGGCTCCCAGTTTTTCCATCCACTCCAACTTTTGCCCTCATACTAGGGAAATTCAGCTTATACACTGACTGTTCATCAAACACCCTGACCACTCAGGTCTTCAAGTTACTCATTTCCCATGACCTACTCCTCCACCCCATCTCAGCCACACACAAAGATGGTCATAACCTTAATGCTGACCTCTTAACTGTTCTACAAACAAGACACTCTGTCTTTAAGCTCCAGGCATTTTATCTGGATGTCCCTCATTCCTGGAACCCTCCTCCACTCTGACTAAAGACCTCCCTCACTTTCTATAAGTCCCAATTAAAATCCTATTTGTTACCGGAAGCTTTTCCCAACCCCTTTTAATTCTAGTGCCCTTCCTTCTGCTGATCATTTATTCTGCATACAGTTTGCTCTTATAATATATATAATATAATTTTTATTATAATCATATAATTTGTTTGTTGTCTCCTGCATTGGGGTGTATGTGTGTCTACGGGTATATTCACACATACACATGTGTTATGTTCATATATGAGAACATGGAGAATATAGAGAGAGAATATATAAAAGAGAGAATAAATCATAGATTACATACATATGAATATATAGAGAATACAAGTAAGAATACAAGTTTATGAATTATAGAGGAATTTATGAAATAAATAGATAAAATGTGTGAGTATTCATATACGTATATATGAATTCTATGAATACTGGTACATAGGAATATAGAGAGAGAATACATGAGTACTGTTGTATATGAATATAGAGAAAATATATGAATATTCATTGATATGAATTTACAAAGTCAGTCAGATTTTATTAAATGGATTGAGGGATGGTTGTGTGGTTGTGTTGTTTGTCCTTCATTCTCAAAGAGGACCATGATATCAGGGAGATGATGACACAGCCCTCCCTCACTGAGGGATGGATGGACTGATGGATAGATGGGGCAATGGAAATCTGTCCTGGTCCTGGTCCACTTTCCTCCCACCCCGCCAAGTTCCCTGAAAGGCAGTATAGCACCTTCACCAGATAAACTGTCCTGGAACCACTTGCAGGGGTTGGTTTGGAGGTGGAGGTGGCAGCGATGGCAGTGAAAATGAGCCTAGGAGGGGTTAGTGGGGGAGGGTAGTGGTAGAGAAACCAAAGGGCAGCCCAACTGTTAGTGGGGCACCCAAGACCAAGCCCAGGGCCGCTGGGAGAGGAAGTGAGGGACTGGGCTGGTGGAAGGCGGACTACCGCCTCACAAAGGTAGGCTCTGACCAGCCCAGACTCAACTCCGCTTGGCTAGTGGCTGGTTCCCTGAGTACAACCTGTGACTAGGAGTAGATATCTTGGAAACAAGAAATGTCAGAGGACCGAGCCAACGCCCCCCCTGAGGCTTGGGCGCCCCAACAGGGGACCCAGTGGGGCACTAGACACCTGCTCTGAAACCCCTAGACCCTCACTTAAGGTAAGGAAATGATCCTCAACTAGTCCCTCGAAGACTTTGCCTTCCAGTCTTCTGGGCTCCAAGGTGGCCTGTGTGACATGGCGAACAGAAAAGGCTTCCTAGAGGGGAGCAGCATATGAGTTAGGCTTTCAAGGGTGGGAAAGAAGGAGGAAGTTGTCCACAAAGCAGAGCTGGGAATTGTAGGCAAAGTAAAGGACCAGGCTGGGCCACAGAAGGGTGTTGTGGGAGTCAGGGTCAGGAAAAGGCCAAAGCTCATGTGCCCTTTCCTTTTCAACCCTGGGCATGTCTGGCAAACTGTGCCAAGAAGGAGGAGGAAGGCTCTTCCTCGTCCTACAGAAATCTATCTCAAAGACATCACTCACGTCATCTCCCTATTGCAAAGAGCCTGAAGTGGAAGACTATTAGGCCAGAAACCAAAGCAAATTATCAGTAAAAACGATGCCATGAATATGGGAAAACACCTTCACCGGGAGTGCTACAACCCCTTCCACAGTTCAATGGCTAGACACTGACTTTTCAGAGAACTGACATTGGTATAAAGATAAAAAAAGCACAACAGGAAAAGATATAGACTACAATAAATGCACTCCAACCTGACCTATTCCAAAGTGGTATTAATGATTGAAAAGGAGATATGCATTGAAGAAAGGAAACACACACACGCACACACACACACACACACACACACACACACACACACACACACACCCCTAATACAAACCATTCCATGTAGAATTTTAGCAGATCTAAATCATTTGTCTTTCATAGTGAGGAGAAGACAGGGGACACCAAAGTGCCTTAGCCAACATTTGATTTACTTTCTAAAGGGAGAGATCTGGCAGCCATGGGCAAAACAGATTTAGACCACTGACCCGGATGTAAAATCTCATGGAAAAGGATGGTGGAAGAGTGGGACTTAGCTCCTCATGGATGAATATTCCTATATTCTCTCTGTGTATTGACATCTGTGAGTATTCATATATTCTATATATTCATATATATTCATATTCATATATTTCTTTTCCCATATGAATATTCATATATCCTCCATATATTCATACATATATGTGAGTACTCATACTCTATATTCATATATACTCATACTCTATATATTCATATATATATTCATATTCCTATATTATATTTCTTTTCCCATATGAATATTCATATATCCTTCATATAGTCATACATATATGTGAGTACTCATACTCTATATTCATATATATGAACAATCATATAGTCACTATGTATTGATATATATACTCCAATGTTCTCTCTTCCTATTCATATACATACTCATATATCCTTTCCCTATATTCACATGAGTACTCCTATATTCTCCCTATATTAATATACATGAGTACTCAAATATTCTCTCTTCATATATGAGTATTCATTCTCTATATATATTCCTGCACATAGGAATACTCATATATTCTCTCCTCTCTCTCTCTCTCTCTCTCTCTCTCTCTCTCTCTCTCTCTCTCTTTCTCCCTCTCTCTCTCTCCATGTATCTCTGTCTCTCTCTATATACAAATATATATATATATTCATATATATGAGTCCTCATATATTCTTTCACATGGAGAGAAACCATGGAATACACACATATAAATATATAGAGAGAATATGTCAGGACTCATATATATGAATATAGAGAGAGAAAATATGAATACTTATACATATGAATAGAGAGAAAATATATGAGGACTGACATATATACAAATATAGAGTGAGAATGAGAACTCATCTATATGGAGAGAATATGAGTCATATAGAAAGAATATCTGAGTCTTTATCTACATGAATATATACAGACTATAGGAGTACTTGCATATAAGACTATAGAAAACAAGAGTATTTATATATGAATATATTTTTATATTCATATGCATATTGCATATATTCATATATATTTATTCTCTACATTCAAATCTATGAGGACCTATATGTGAATATACAGAATATATGTGAACAAAATATATGAGTACTATTATAGAGAGGATATATGGATATTCATAAACAGCAATACAGAGAAAGAATCTATGAGAACTCATTTATGTGAATAGAAAGAGAAAATCTGTGTCTAAGAATATACAAAAGTTTATATTAGGGCATCTCTCATGGTTCCCTGTGGTCTTCTTTTGCTCTGTGCCTGGCTGGGCTACTTGGGGGAGGCTAAAATGAGCCTCAGAGGGCGTGTGGGGGAGGGGAAAAGGAGGGTGGTGAGTGAGATGCCTGGTGGAGACCAGTGGAGGATGGACCAGGGTTGGCCGGAGGGAGACGCTGCCTCACGAAGGTGGGTGCTGATGTCATAGGTCATCGGGGTCCACCTTGCCCAATCTCAGTTCCAAGGACACCCTAGGGCTGGAGGACCTGCTCAAAGCCCACCTGAGGCTCAAGCTCTTAAGCAAAGGCCACAAGCAGTCACAAAACAATGCCTGGAGACCTCCAGACTCCTATGGAAGGTAGGGAAATGGCTCCCAACTGGTCCTTACCAGACCTACACCTTTCAGTCCCCTGGGCCCCAAGGGTGGCTGTTCCACTGTAGGGTTGGGGGCCTCTGTCTGGGGAGGCAAGGTAAGTCCAGAAAGACCCAAGGGTTTTATTTTGTACATTAGCGTCAAACCACCAGCAGAACTACCTGGTAGGGGGCTGCTCCAAGGGAAAGCATTAGACTAGAAAGGTTCTCTCAGTGGGAGGGAGTGATGGCTTGGGTGAGGCATGTGGGCTGGAGTCTGAAAGGCCTGGTAAGTTTGTTCAGGATGTAGGGCTAAAAGTCCAGTCCAACCTCCTCATTTTAGAGAAAGGGAAACTGGGGTCAAGAGGAGGGCAGGGTCACGGCCAAGGTCACACAGTCAGTAAATGGTGAAACTAGGAACTGACCCAGAATTTCTCTTGCCTGCCAGGCTAGCTGGTTTACGTCTTATTATCTCCTTCCTCAGAAGGCACACCCCAGAAGATGGTTACCACCTTCACTGAGATTAGGAAGGTTAACCATAGAGCTAGGAGTTCTGGGAGTCTTCAGTTATAACCATGAGGTTAAATGAAGAAGAAAAAAAAAGCCCTCAGTTTTGGATGGGCCAGGGATACTCAGTTAGCAGGGTGAGTCCGAGCAAGTCCCATGACTTCCCAGAATGAGTTTCTTCCATTTGTGAAATAAAAGGGATGACCCCCACCTGCTCCACCCAGACCCCTACTTGAACATTTTCTTGGGGCTTGGAGCTGTTAGCCTAGGTAAGGTCCCTGTTTCCTGCCCTCAGAGAGCTTCTGGTGTTGCAAGGGAAAAGATGTTCCTTGGACATGCCCAGTGTGGTAGTGGTGGCAAAGTGTTGGCCAAAGGAGACAAGCCCTGGAGGGGCAGAGGTCAAGGGCTGCTTGGCAGAGGTGGGCTGGGTGGCAGTTGGGCTTTCATTGATGGGAAGGAAGGTGCAGGTTATCAACAGAACAGAGGTGGGAAATTCAGCTGTGCAAAGGGACCTGCTTGGGCTGCAGAAGGGGACTCTGGGAATCAGGGTGGGAAAGGAAGCCTGAATAACCCCTGAGCAGAGCTCATGTGCGCTTTCCTTTCTCACCCTGGGCAGGTCAGTGGGGTTCTGCCACCCAGGAGGAAAGGAGTTCTTCCCCAACCTGCAGAAGTCAGCCTCAAGGACCTCAGTAATATCGTTTCCCTGCTGCAAAACAGCCTGAAGAGGAAGACCATGAGGACAGAAGCCAAATCAAATCATCTGTAAAAATGATGCCATGAATATAAGATAGCCCCTTCAGGAGAGCACTCCAATTCCTTCATCCAAAGCCCCTGCCCTTGGACACTTTAAGCCACTCATTTATTCAAGAAGAGATTGATATTAATATAAAAATAAAAGAAAGCAAAATAGAAGGATATGTTGCCTAAAATAAAAATAAAACCCTTCCAACCTGACCTATTCCAGCCTGTTACTAATGATTGAAAAAGGGATACACATTGAGGAAACCACACACACACACACACACACACACATACACACATAAAATCATTTCATGGAGAATGTTTAATGATATCAATCATTTCTCATAGTGAGGAGACCAAAGGGAACTTTCAACATGCTTTGGCCACCATTTGACTGACTTTCTAAAGGGAGAGATCTGGCAGCCAATGGCAAAACAGATTTAGACCACTGATCCACATGTAAAATCTCATGGAAAAGGATGGTGGAAGATTGGGATATATCTCTTACATAGGAGTCCTCATATATTCTCCAACAGGGAAAGAAACTGTAGCATACTCACATATAAAGAGAGAATATATGAGGACTCCTATATGTGAATATATAGAAGGATTATATGAGTAATCCTATGTATAGGAATATAGAGAATGAGTTCTCATATATAGGACAAGAGAGAATAATTGAGTTACAAATATGAGTCCTTACATTTATGTATGAGTACATTTATGTATGAGGACTTGCATATGAAGATATTCTCCAAATCATATATATGAGTTGTCATATTCTATATATATTCATATATGTATGTATTCATTTAGTTTTTCTATATCCATTTTTGTGATTACTCATGAATATGAATATATAAACATATGTTAAATGTATATGAATTCTTTCTATATATATGATTGTAGAGAGAATAAATGAGTACTTATATATGCTAATATATACAGATAATGAAAGAATATTCATTTATATGACTATAAAGAGAAAATATACGTATACTCATGGATAAGAATATACAAATTTGATCAGTTTTATTGGGGTGACAGAGATGGATGTGTGTATGGGTGGACTGAGGAGTTGGGCATCAATCATGGGGTCCTTTCTGCCCCTGTGCCCGACTATGGGATTGGCAACAGGCAGATAAATCCGTTGGCATCTCGGACCAGTTGCAGCATCAGTGGGGGAGAGGGAAATGAGCCCCAGGGGAGGTGGAGGGGAGGGGAGTTGACTTGAGGCAGTAATGAGTGGGATGTCTGGTGGGCATCAGTGGAGGGACAGGCAAGGTCGGCAGGAGAGGGACTCTTGCCTCACCAAGGTAGGCCAACGCCTACCAACCATCGACTCTCTTTGAGGGGTCCACCTTGCCCAGACTCAGCTCCACTTGGCTGGTGGCTCCATGAGGACCCTGAGGGCTGGGGAGTGGACATCCGAGGGGCAAGGAATACCAGGGGACCAACCCAAAGCCCACATGAGGCTCAGGATTCTGGACATGTGAGACAAATGGCCAGGAAACATAAGCCAACCCCACCCCCAGCTTTGGGCCAGTCTGGGATACACATGTAGCAGGGGTGAGCCTAAGCAAAATTCCCTGAATGGGTGTCTTCCATTTGTGAAATAAGGGAATAATCCTAACTGCTTCACTCAAAACACTACTTGAACATTTTCCTGGGGCTCAGAGGTATGTAATAGATGATTAATTAGACCTGAATTTTATTCCAATCAGTATTAATCAGTTTGATATGATTCCATATGGGTAGTGATTATAAGTTCCATATATTAGGCTCCAGAGCTGTGAATTGCAGATTGTAAGTTCACTTGCTTAATCATAGGAAGCTAACTAGAGGCCCTCCACCCTTGTTTTTCCTTGTTATGGTGACCAAGTATGGTGGAGGTGACTCAACGACATGGAAAGTCCCCCAGCTATTTTTGCTGGGCCTCGGTCCCTCATCATCCCTCTATTGTCCGACATGGGGAGACGGACACAAGCATTTGGCCAATAAGTGACGCTGTTTGCCAGCCTGTGGCCTGCCTGTCTACCAGCCCATCAGCCCCTGTAGATGTTTTGACACCTGTTTATCAGTCCAGTCCATGACTCGGTAAGACCTCCTGAAAGGTCAAGCTAGGTCTGTCAAGGTCTGCTCATGGACTCGTTTGTCAACCACTGGGAATCTGCATTTTGTGTAGACCCTCCTGGAGGGTCAAGGGCAAGGTCTATCAACCAATGAGATTCTGTATTTTCAGTTTGCTTAATCTGTACTGTCTGGGTATCAAGAACTATAAAACTAAGGTCCTGGAGGAAGGGGGCATCTCAGATAGTGAGGAAGATCTGAGGTCCACTTTATTAGAGGGGGCCATGGACTCTTTAATAAAGTGCCATCCGCTCAGATCTCTGCCTCAGTTTCTTTTATTATAAGTTGGACAATTTTGGACCCCACAGGTATCAGCCTAAGCAAGGTCCCTTTTTCCTGCCCTCAGACAACTCCCAGTCTAGTGAGGGAAATGGTGTGCCCTGGACATGCTCAATGTGGTAATGATGGCAAGGCCTTGGCCAAAGGGGGCAAGCCCTGGAGAGGCAGGGATCAAGAATGGCTTGGAGGAGGTGGGCTGCATTGGAGTTGGGCTTTCAGTGATGGGAAGGAAAGCGGAGATTATTGATGGAACAGAGGGGAGAATTTTGAGCTGTGCAAAGGGACCTGCTTGGGCTGCAGAAGGGGACCCTGGGAATCAGGATGGGAAAGGAAGCCAAATAACTGGCCTGCCCAGGGTGGGAAAGGAAAGAGAGCTTCTCCCCCAATCTGCACAGGTCAGCCTCATGAACATCTGTCACTAAGATTGCCTCCTGCTGCAAACTGCCTGAAGAGGAAGAAGGTGAGCATTTCATCAAAAGGCAGGGATTAAGCCCCTATCTTATTCGTGCAAACACTGAAGTTAAGAGAAAGTACAACACGAAAAGATGAGGCCTACAATAAAAACCCCTCTAACCTAACATTTTTCATCTTGGAATTGATTAGCCATGGGGCAGCTGGGTGGCACAGCAGATAGAGCACTGGGCCTGGAGTCAGGAAGATTCATCTTCCTGAGTTCAAATCAGGCTTCAGAAACTTAGTAGCTGTGTGACCCTGGGCAAAGTTACTTAACCCTGTTGGCCTCAGTTTCCTCATCTGTAAAATGAGCTGGAGAAGGAAATGGCAAACTATTCCAGTATCTTTGCCAAGAAAACCCTAAATGGGATCATGAAGAGTCAGACACAACTGAATCACAACAATTAATGATTCAAAAGGGGATGTGGACTGAAGGAAGGACACACACACCCTTACCTAATATAATAATTTCCTATCGAATTTTAACTGATATATATCACTTATCCTAGTGAGGGGAAGAAAGGGGGCATTAAAAGTGCCTTAAGGTGAAGCTAGGTGGTGCAGTGGATAAAGCTCCGGCCTTGGAGTCAGGAGGACCTGAGTTCAAATCCAGCCTCAGAGACACTTGGCACTTACTAGCTGTGTGACCCTGGGCAAGTCACTTAACCCCAATTGCCTCACCCAAAACAAAAAAAAAGTGTCTTAAGAAGCATTTTACTCATTCCCTAAGAGGGGAAATCTGGCAGTCAAGGGCAAAAGAGAATATTACCTCTTCCATAAAATCTCATGGAAAAGGATGGTGGAAGATTGGGACTTATCTCTGAGAGATGAGTATTCCTATACTCTGTCTGTATATTGACATCTATGAATACTCACATATACTCTCTACATATTCATATAAATGAGTTACTGATACTTTTTTTCTATGTATTCATATATATGAAGACTCCAATATTCTCTCTTGCTATTCATATGAGTGCTCATCTGTCCTCTCTCTATTTTCATATCTATCTATCTGTCTGTCTGTCTATCTATCTATCATCTATGTCTGTCCCACTATCTCACCATCCTATATAGTGGTGATCATATATATACTACATATTGTATGATAAGAGCAAGAGCGTGGGAACATGACCTTGAGTATCATGGTTAATATAAACAGCAAAAACCAGCTCTATCCCATGAGAGAACTTGTATGTGACCCTGAACTGTTCTTTCTTTGCTTTGTTTCTGCATACTATTTGGTCTGACCTAAGAGTGGTATTCGAATCTACCACTGTCCTTCTGCCCTCAATAAAACCTTATTTACTCCCAATCTGGTAAGGGCCCCTCTTTCTTTGGTATCACAGTAAGCTCTCCTGATGGTGGGATCATCCCTTTGAATAGACTGCATTGATATATATATTGACATATATACTCCTATATTCTCTTACTAAGCATATTACTCATACATACTCTCAACATATTCACATATATGAATACTTGTATTTCTCTATATTCATATACATTAATCCTCATGTATTCTCTTGATATACATATATAAATTAGTATACAGATATTCTCTTCAGATATGATTGTTCATTCTCTTCTTATATTCCTATCTATATGAACAACCATATTCTCTCCATATATTCATATATATAAGTACTCAGAGATTCTCTCCCTCTGTCCATACATATGAGCTCTCATATTCTTACAGGCAGTGAAACAGTTGAATATCTATATTTGAATATAGAGAAAATATAAGAGGACTTATATATATAAATACAGTTTAAATATATGGAGAATATAAAGAAGTATATATGCACATATATGAATGGACAATATGAGTATTATCGTGTATAGGTATTTATTGTAGGCCACATCTCCTTCTGTTTTACTTTCTTTTATCTTTATACTAACACCAGTCTCTTGTAGATCTCCATCCTATTCAAATTTACATATATAAGAATATATAGACTAACCCCTAGGTGAGAACTGATGGTCTGTGACGTCAGCGCCCACCTTTGTGAGGCTGGAGTACACCTCCAGCCAATCCTGCCCCTCCTTCCACTGGCCCCCAGTAGGTGAACCAGTCAACACTGGGCCAAAGGCCAGCTCCCTCTACCCCCTTCCCAAGAGACCCCAAATATATAAGAATATATAGAAAGAATGAATCATATAAAGGAATAGAGACAATTTGTGTACTCATATATATGTATTGTGATAGACCCTCCGTTAGGGACCCAGGGGCACCACGCCCCGGGGCCTCTGGCTCAGCTTCCCCTAACGGCTGTTACAACACCCTGGGTGAAATCCTCAAGAGGGGGGGGTGCAACATCCTGTTCTGTAAATAACCTGCTCCCTTCCCGGCACCCCACCAGACCCTGTTCCCTTCCCGGCACCCCACCGGACCCTGCTCCCTTCCCGGCACCCCACCGGACCCTGTTCCCTTCCCGGCACCCCACCGGACCCTGTTTTGTAACCGGACAGTATAAATATCTCAGATGAAACCCTCGGTGGGACGGCCCCTGGGATGCACGCCTGGGGTCCGTCGCCGGCCGGCTCAAATAAACGCGCTCTCAATTAAAGTCAATTGGGTGTGATGCTCTGATTTCTCTCGGGCGTCCAGTTCAGTATATAGAAAGACTATAGGAGTACTTCTATCGTGAGAATATGAATACTTTTATATTCTGCCTTCATATTTATGAGCTGTCTCAAATTCTGTCTGTGTTTGTATGGATAAGTATGACTTTATATCTACAGGAGAGAGACTCTGTAGTCATATATATGAGTGCTCACATATGAATTTCGAGACAATATATTAATGAAATACACGAGTTCTTTCAATGTATACGATTATAGAGTCATTCAGTCCTCATAAAGAGAAACAGAGATAATGGAAGGTTTCTCCCTTACATGATTACGCAGAGGAAATATTTGAGCCCTCCTGGACAAGAACACAGAAAGTTCAGTGGTTTTGAAGGGGGTGGGAGAGAGGGCAGTCTGGACAGAAAGCAGAAGGTCGCTAGGCATCAGTCCTGGTCCCTGGGTCCCTCTCCCTCCCTACCCGGCTCCCCAAATGGCCACAGTCAGGACACCCCTCGAGCTGGGAGCTCGAGACACTTGCAACGGCAGTGGGGGGTTGGGGGGGAATGAGCCCGAGGTGTTTGGAAGAAGAGAAAATGAGCTGGAGAAGGTGTGGGAGAGGGGAAATGAGCAAGAGAAGGAGTTTGGGAGAAGGGAAAATGAGCTGGAGAGGGTGTGGGGGAGGGGGAAATTATCAAGACAAGGTGTTTGGGAGAAGGGAAAACGAGCTGGAGAAGGCGTGGGGGCGGGGAAATGAACAAGAGAAGATCTTTGGGAGAAGGGAAAATGAGCCAGAGCCGGCGTGTGAGGGAGGGATGCTGACTACAATGTGGTGGATGAGTGGCATGCCTAGTGGGGGCCAGTGGAGGATGGAGTCGGGTTGCCGGCCATCGGCGCTAGGCAGGGGGTCTACCTTGCCCAGCCTCAGTTCCCCTTGACTGGTGGCTCCCTGAGGACCCCAAGGGCTGGGAGTGGGTATCTGAGAGGGGAGAGATGCCAGGGGACCCTCCCAAAGCCCAAGTGAGGCTCAGCCTCCTGAGCTTGGGAGACAAAGGGCCAGGAAACACAAACCCCAGACCTCAGGACTCCTGCTCGTAGTGGGGAAACGGTCTCCAACTGGTCCCTACCGGCCTTTTACCCCTCCGGGCTCTGAGGTCTGACAGTCCCTGTGAGATGGGGGTGGGGTACTTCTGGTTCAGGAGACAAGTCCAGGAAGAACCAAGGGTTTTATTCCAATCTTCAGGTTTAGAATGAGGACAGAACTTGCTGATGAGGGGCTGCCCCAAGGGAAAGCATTCTACTAGCAGGGTTTTCTCAGCGGGGGGTTGGAGGCTAATTTGCTAGCACTGAGGTGGGAATATGGATATGCGGGTGGGGTCTGAAGAATCTTGTAAATTTGAATAGGATGGAGATCTACAAGAGACTGGTGTTAGTATAAAGATAAAAGAAAGTAAAACAGAAGGAGATGTGGCCTACAAAAAAAAAATCCACCCTCCAAGCTGATCTATTCCAGTCTGTTATTAATGCTTAAAAAGGGGATGTGGATAGATGAAAGAGCACACACACACACACACACACACACACACACACACACACACCCCTAATACAATAATTTCATAAAGAATATTAACTCATATAAATCATTTGTCATAGTGAGGTAATAAAAGGGTCTTCCAAAGTGGCTCAGCCAACATTTGACTTACTTTCTAAGGAGAGAGACCTGGTGGTCAAGGGCAAAGACTTTTAGAATACAAACACGTTTGTGAAATCTCAGGGAAAACCATGGTGGAAGATTGGGACTTATCTCCTCATGGATGAGTATTCCTATGGTCTCTCTGCAATGTCAAGTGTGTATATACACACATATGTACATATACATGCAAATATTTGATATATTTGTACTTGTATATTCTCTCGCTATTAATATATATGATTACTTATAGATCCTCTTCACATATTCATGAGTACTCATTCTTTCACTACATTCCTAGAAATGAGTACTCACATATTCTCTCCATGTATACAAATACTCATTCTATAGATAGATATGTCCTACATATGAGTATACATATTCTTTTTCCTCTATTCACATATATTCTTTCACAGGGAGAGAAACAGTGGAATACTCATGAATATATGGAGAAAATATAAGGACTCATGAATAGAGCTAGAATATAGAAGTGCATATATATGAATACATGGAGAGTCCTTATGAGTACTTGTATCTATGAATAAAGAGAAAATTTATGAGGACATATATAGGAACGTATAGAGAGAATGAGAATTCACATATGAAGAGATGTGAGTCATAAAATGAATATATGAATACTCATTATGAATATATACAAAGAATATGAGTAATTACATATGACAATATTATCTATATTCATATGTTTGTTGTCACATATCTTATATATATTCATATACCCATATTCATTTTTTCTCTATATTCGTTTATATGAGAACTCACATATAATTAATACATAGAATACGTGTGAATGAAATATGAATTTTGCACATAATGATTAGAGAGAATAAATGGGTACTCAAAAGCATAGAGAGGGAATGTATGAGTACACATTTATATGAAAATACAGGGGAAACATTTGAGCACTCACGGTTAAGAACATACAAAGACCAGTGGTTTTGAAGAGGGGGACGGTCTGGCCCGCTGGAGGCAGCTGAGGGCCGTTGGGCATCTAACATGGTACCCGTCGTCCTCCCTCCCTCCCGTGCCTGGCTCCGGAAATGATAGCACTCAGATAAACCTGCGAGCAGCTCGGGCCACTTGCGGGGTCTCTTGGGAAGGGGGTGGAGGGAACTGACCTTTGACCCAGTGTTGACTGGGACGCCTACTGGGAGCCTGTGGAAGGAGGGGCGGGATTGGCCGGAGGTGGACTCCAGCCTCGCAAAGGTGGGCGCTGACGTCACAGATCATCAGTTCTCACCTAGGGGTCAGTCTTGCCCAGATCCAGCTCTGCTTGGCCAGTGGCTTGAGGACCCCGGAGGGCTGGGAGTGGATATTTGACAGGCAAGATGCCGGCGAAACAACCCAAAGGCCATCGAAGAGTAAAGCGCCCAGTCGGGGGCCCCAAGCAGTCACCAAACACAACATCTGAGAATCCCAGACCAGCGCCAAGGATAGGAAAAAAGTCCCCAACTGATCCTTACCAGACCTTAGCTGTCAGGCCCCCTAGACTCGGTGGGTGGACGGTTGGGTGAGGGAGTGGGGGCGGGGCGCCTCTGACCTGGGAGGAATGTCCCGAAAGACCTAGGGGCTTTATTCCAGGCTTTTTAGACCAACAGCATAGCTTCCTGGGAGGGGGCTCTCCAAGGGAAAGCATTAGACTAGCCAGTAGTTAGGTGGGAGAAGGATGTGGGGGTGGAGTCTGAGTGGCCATGTAGGTCTGATGGGATGGAGGGCTACAAGAGACCTCAGAGCTCATCTGGTCCCACTTCCTCATTTGAGAGAAAGGGTGACCGAGGTCCAGAGGAGGGCAGGGACATGGCCAAGGTCACACAGCCAGTAAGGGCCAGACCCAGATCTTGAGCCCAGGTCTCTCCTGCCTGCCAGGCTAGCTGGCTTCCATCTCGGCCTCTCCCTCCTCTGACAGCCAAGCTTCCTGGACCAAGGGTCGCTGGGATGGCACTTCGGGGAGTCAGTTGGGCAGGTTCTTCATTCAGTTATGACTGTGGGGTTAAGTAAAGACCAAACCAAACCTCCCCCCAACCCCTGCCCCTTTGCTTTGGGCCAGCCTGGGATCCACAGTTAGCAGGGGGAGCCTGAGCCAATCCCCTTCTTTCCCTGAATGGGTCTCTTCCATTTGTGAAGTAAAGGGGATGACCCCCCACCTGCTCCACTCAGAGCCCTACTTGAACATTTTCCTGAGCCTTGGAGGTGTTAGCCTAGGCAAGGCCCTTGTTTTCTGCCCTCAGAGAACTCAAAGTCTATGGGAGGATAAGGAGTAGCCTTTGACAAGGTGAATGGGGTAGTGGTGGCAAAGAGTTGGGCAGAGGAGGGAAGCCTTTGTGACAGGGGGATCAGAAACAACTTGATGGAGGTGGACAGCATCAGAGTTGGGCTTTCAAAGATGGAAAAGAAGGTGGAAATTGTTGACAGAACAGAGATGGGAATTGTGGGCAGAGCAAAAGGACCAGACTGGGTTGCAGTAGGGGGCTATGGGAGTCTGGGTGGGGAAAGGAGCTCAAATCACCCCTTGGCCAGAGCTCATGTGCCCTTTCCTTTCTCACCGTGGGCAGGTGTGCCGTATTCTGCTACCCAGAAGGAGAAGGATTCCTCGCCCACCTATGGGCATCAACCTCAAGTACATCACTAAGATCTTCTCCATGCTGCAATCTGTCTGAAGAAGAAGAAAATGTGGCCGGAAGTCAAATCAAATTGTCTGTAGAAATAATGCCACAAATATAGGAGAGCACTGTCACCGCAATTCCTTCATCAAAAGCCTCAGTGGAAGGACACTTAAGCCACTGACTGATTAACTGAAAGACTGGCAGTATAATGGTAAAAAAACAAAAAGCACAGCAGAAGGAAATGTGGCTTATAATAAAAAACCATCCAACATAACGTATTGTAGTCTGTTACCAATGATTGAAAATGGGATGGGCATTGATGAATGGATACACACACAATGAACACACACCCCTAATACCATCTCATTTCATACAGAATTTTAACTGATAACCATTTTTCATAAGGAGGGGACAAAAGGGCACCTCCAAAGTGCCTAAAGAAACATCTGACTAATTTACTAAGGGGGAGGTATCTGGTAGTCAAAGGCAAAACAGGTTTAGAACATGGACTAGTTTGTAAAATCTCATGGAAAAAAAATATGGTAGAAGATTGGGATGTATCTCAAAGATGAGTGTTTCTGTATTATCTCTGCATTGATATGTGTGAGCATTCATATGCCATTTGCATATATATGAATACTCATATATGCCCTATCTATTCACGTGTATGAATACTCACACATTCTCTCTCTATTCATATGATGAGTCCATATATTATTTGACAGGGAGAAAGACAGCAGGGGAGAGTTCAGTGAGAGATCCAATTAAGTGAGATTACCCCAAGGACATTGAAAAATCAGACCTGAAAGAGGATGACAAAAAGCTCAAAGATGACAGAGACCTGCACAGATTTTGCTGGAATCTTAGTCACTGTCAAGGGCATGCCACAGAGATTTTGGTCCCTTTTGGGACATAATTCCACATTGCTTTCCAGTAAACATTAACTGAGTCCATGCCATTTGGAGAAGTATCATTCTAGGCACTGGGGGATGTACAAAGTGTAGAGAAGGCAGTCCCAGACTTTGTAGCACCTAAGGTCTAGTAGGAGGAGAGGGCAAACACAGCTCAAATACCTTGTATTACCCAATGAGTACATCAGAGTGCCAGAAATCCAAGGGCTCTGTGAACTGAACTGAACTGATGTGTGTTATTTCTTCTACTTTTGGAAAATCCCTGTTACAAGGGTAAGCTTGTTGGGTAGGGGAAGTGGCAGCAATACATTCAGAAATTACTGTGATGGGAAAACCAACAGGAAGGCTAAAAATAAGATAAAAATTTAAAAATAAACATATAAATGAATAAAAGATCTGAGGACTGATCATAGGTAGATCCTGATGAGAGCATCCCAGGGTTCCATATCTTCCTGTCTTACAGATTATGAGGCCTGGTAGGGCTATGTCTGTATTCCCAGTCACAGATTCTGCAAAGAGAATTAGAGGGTCACAGGAGCCCCCTTCCCACCCCTCAGCCTCATTTAGTTCATTTCTTGGGACAGATGACTTTATTTCTACAAAGTGCTGAAGGTTGCTGATAGGGGAATCCTTGATCTGATGGTCTATGGGACTGTGGTCTCCCAAACCAGAGACTTCCCTTTCAGAAGGAGGGACTACAATAGGAAATAAGAAGGGAATTTTAGCTCCTACATTAGACTACCTCAGGGAGAAAATCTAGGGGTGAATGCTATATTCACTAGAGCTCCTAGGGCACAGGAAGTGTTTTCTATCTTTGTGTCCCCACCATGAGAACAATACCTCGCACAGAGTAGGTGCTTTCTACATTGTTGTTGAATTGAAAAATCAAAGTCTAGCCACCTTGACTCAAAACCACCTATGTCAAAGAAAGTTTCCCAGTGACAGTGGACTACTACCCTTGAGAGTGTTCAGAATTCAGGCAAAACCTTCAGAGTTCTCCCTTTCTGGTTTTTGCCATCTTCCTTCCAGTTCCATCCTTCACTGCCCTTGGGAGGACTTAGCTTAGCTGGATCTCTCACTCAACAATTCCACCACTTCTGACCTTGTGAGAGAATGTTCGAGTTCTCATATATATGGACGTATGTACAGAGAAAATGTGAGTAATTGTACATGAGAATTTAGATGATTTATGAGAACACGTCCATGAGAATCTTTAGGTTATATGAATACTTACATATCAATGGAGAGAGAATATATAGGAGTATTCATATGTGACTATTTAAAGAAGAAATGAGGACTCAAAAAAAGGAGAGAGAGAATAAGTACATATAAATAGGTAGGGAGAACATATGAGTACCCATACCAATGAATACATACAGAAAATATATGAGGACTCATATGAATATAGAAAGAACATATAAATCCTCAACTAGAAACTAATAAAAATAGATGAATACTCCTATAGATGAATAAAGAGAGAATATATGCACATGAACAGAGAATATACAGGTACTCATATATATGAATATATAGAGAATATGAGTGACTGTATACGTGAATAGTACTAAGACATATGAATGGAATAGGAGTAATCATATGGATGAATATAGAAGTCCTCATATATACAAACATGGTATATATGTATGTGAACAGAGAATATACAAGTACTCATCTATAAATACATAGAGAATATATGAGTACGACATATGAATATGTAGAAAGAATATATGAGAACTCATTTCTGTTGCTGTTGTTCACTCAATCCAGTCATGTCTGACTCTCCCTGACCCGATTTGGGGTTTTCTTGGTAGATATACTGGAGAGGTTTGCCATTAACTTCTCCAACATATTTCACAGATGAGGAAACTGAGGCAAACAGGGTGAAGTGACCTGCCCAGGGTCAAATAGCTCAGGATGACATGTAAAACTGCATTTTAATTCAGGTCTTCGTGACCCCAGACCCAGACACTCTATCCACTGAACCACCTAGACAATAGATGTGCACTCATATCAGAGGCTCTACCAGTACTCCTTCCTATGAATATAGAGAGAATACATGAGTATGCCTCTATAGGAATATGGAAAGAGAATATGTGATTTCTTCAATATTATTCAATATGAATATAATGAAAGAATATAGAAGGACCTGGGGATATGAGCATGGAAATCAGTCCTGTTTTGTTAGGGGTACAAGGGATGGACAAACAGATGGATAGACTGTGCCATGGGCACTTGTCGAGTTCCAAGACTTCGTCTCTGCCTGCGGGGCACCTGCAATGGTTTCAGTGAGATAATCCCCGCCCCCCCCCGTAGCACAGGAGAATTGTGGGGTTCTCTTGGCTGGGGTTCTATTGGGGGGTGGGGGCAGCCAAAATCAACCCAGTAGGGCGCTTGGCGGAGAGGAGAGAGAGCCGAACACACGGATGAGTGGGGGCTAGTGAGTCCAAGAGCGCGGCCAGTGAGGCGGGGGTTGGGCCGAGTTTCTCGGTGGGGGGGAGGGCTCCTGTCTCACAAAGGTGCTCGTGACTTCACAGACCATCAGCTCTGCTCCGCCCCTGCTCCCCCGAGTACCCCTGGGGGCCAAGAGGGCACATCTGTCCGGCTGAGATTGCAGGAGAGCCGCTGAGCGCCCACCTGAGGCTCGGGGGACGCTGGGGGCCACACTGCACCTGCCTCAAGACCTCGAAGCTACTTTGGATATAGGGTAATGGTCCCCAAGTGGTACTTCTCTGACCTTCGCTTTTCACCCCTTTGGCTTCTGAGGGCAGCCAGTCGGGTGGAGTGGGGAACACCTCTGCCCGGCAGGCAGCTGCGGACAGACCCAGGGGTTTCATTCCAGGCTTGAAAGTCAGATCACTGGCCAGCAGGCCGAACCTCCCGGTTCCGAGTTGCCTCGAGGGAATGTATTGGACTGGCATGCTTTTTTTCTTTTTTTTTTTTTGTTTTGTTTTTTGCTGGAATGGGTGGTTGAGTGGGGGGAGAGGGGATGGAGGAGTAGCTCTGAAGGGACTTGGAGGGTTTTATGGGATGGAGGGCTAAGGGAGACCTTAGAGGTCATCTGTTCCAACCTCCTCATTTTGGGGAAAGGGTAACTGAGGTCAAGAGTCCTCCAGGGACATGGGCAAGGTTAGAGAGCCAGTAAGTAGCTGAACCAGGCCCTGAGCCCAGGTTTCTCTTGCTTGCCATGCTAGTTGGCTTCCATGTTGACATCTCTCTCCTTTGACAGCCAAGCTCCTTGAGCAGAAGATCCCTCAGAAGACACATCCCAGAAGCAGATTACTGCCTGAAGTGAGATTTGTACAGGTTACCCATAGAGTTACCACAGTAAGCCAGAGCAAATTTGATGCCTTTCCCAAATGGGTTTCTTCCATTTGTGAAATGGAGGCGGGGAGGGGATGATCTTCATTGGCTTGACTCATAGCCCTACTTGAATGTATTCCTGGAATTTGAAAGTGAAAGCCTAGGCAAGGTCCCTTTTTCCTGCCCTCAGAAAACACACAGTCTAGTAGGGTGTTTCTAGTGGTGGGGGGGAGCAGTCTCTTGGACATGGTGAATGTGATAGAGCTTGGGCAAAGGAGAAAGGCCTTGGTGACAAGGGGATGAGGAAGTGTTTGGGGGAGTTGGCCTTTCCAAGATGGGAAAGAGGGTGAAAATTGATCACATAGCAAAGGTATCAATTGTAGGCTGAAGAAAGGGACCAATCTGGGCTAAATTAGGGCCCTGTAGGAGTCAGGGTGAGGAAAGGACGCTGAAGAACACCTTGACCAAAGCTCAGGTGCCCTTTCCTTTCCCACCCTGGGCAGGTCTATCAGGATCTGCCATGTAGGAGAAGAGGACTTCTTCCCCAGCTTGTTGAGATCAGCCTCAAGGACAGCTCTCCCTGCTGCAAAGGCTCTGAAGAGGAGGAAGATGAAGCAAGAAAGCAAATCAAATTGCCTGTCAAAATGATGCCACAAATACAGGAGTTTAGGAGTGCTGGAATGCCTTCATCAATAGCCTCAGTGGCTGGGCCCAGGCCACTGACCCATTAGAGAAAAGAAAGCAGAGCAAAAAGAAATGTGGCTTAGAAGAAAATCTCCTCCAAGGTGACCTATTCCACTCTGTTACTCATGATTGAAAGCAGGATGTGCATTGAACTAAGGTCTCTCTCTCTCTCTCTCTCTCTCTCTCTCTCTCTCTCTCTCTCTCTCACACACACACACACACACACACACACACACACACACATATCCCACCCCAAATGCAGTCATTTCATAGGTAATTTTAACTAAGAGAAATCATTTCTAATTGTGATGTGAGGAAAGAGTTCTCTACAATGTTTTGCTCAACTTTTGACTTACTTTCTATGGAGAGAGATTGGAAAGCCATGGGCAAAACAGGTTTTGAACAAAAACTGATTTGTAAAATCTCATGAAAAAAGTGGGTGAAAAATTGGGACTTTTCTTATGGATGAGTATTCATATATTCTCTCTGAATATTGACACATATGAGTTCTCACATATTCTCTATAGTCATATGTATTTGTACTTACATTCTCTCTATATATTCATGGATATGAATACTCCAGTATTATCTATCCCTATTCATACAGGAATACTCATATATCCTTTCTTTAGATCCATACACACACATATGTACTTCTTTGATCTCTATTCATATATGTGAGCAATCCTATATAGAGAAGATATATTCATTTATATGTACTTCTCTATCTCCCAATATTATGTATGATTATTCATACATCCTCTCCATATATTTACGTATTAGTATGTATATATTCTCTATATTCACATAAATGAGTACTTACATATTCTTTCTATTTGTATATATGAATACTCATTTCTCTATATATTTATATGTTGCTATACACATCATTATATTCTTTCTCTTTGTATATGAATATATACATCTTCTCTCACAGGGGGAGAATCAATGGAATCATTGTTTGAATATATAGAGAAAAAGCGCTCACATTTGAATGAAGAAAAAAATAGAGAAGCGTCGTTCATTTGATTTTTAGTCGTTTCTGATTCTTTGTGACCCCGTTTGGAGTTTTCATGTTAGAAATACCGGAGTCATTTGCCATTTGCTTCTCCAGCTCATTTTACAAATTGGAAAACTGTGGGAAACAGGGTCAAGTGACTTCCCAGAGTCCCAGAGTTTGTACGTTTCTGAGGCCAGATCTGACTTCTGGAAGAGGAGTCTTCCTGACTCCAAGCCAAGTGGTCTATCCACTGTATCACCTAGCAGCCCCAGAGTCAGGAAGACCTGATTTCAAATATAGCCTCAAACACAGCCTAGGTGTGTGAGACCCAGTGCAAGTCAGGTCATCTCTTGCTACCTTAGTTTCCACACCTTAAAATGGAGATGATAGCACCCATGTCACAGGGTTGTTTTGACACTTCAATAAAACAATATTTGATAAATGTTTAGCAAAGTGCCTGGCCCATAGTAAGCAGGTAATTAATGCTTATCCCCTCCTTGGCTCCGCACAATTCATTTTATCCATTTCCTAATCAACCACACTCTTTGTTTCCAGTTATTTGTTACCACAAAGTATTGCTAAGAATATATCTTTACATACCCCAAAGTTTAAGTTATTAAAGGTTTAAGAACTTGTACTTGGACTGAGTCCTCAGGGATGCCCAGTACACGGGCCACTTTCTGATCTCCTGGAGATCGGAAAAGTCCAGCAGTTTCATCACTGGAACAAAAGGCATGTCCCAGGGATTTTAGCCATGTTGCTTTCTGGAATAGCTGAACCTCGGTAAACATTGACTGAGCCTGTTGGTACAGGCATTTGAAGTAATGTCATTCTAAGTACTGGGGGAATTACAAAATCTAGAGAAGACAGTCCAAGAGCTTGTAGCACTTAGGGTCTAGTTACGAGACCTACTAGAATCTAGTAGGAGCAGAGGCCAAATACAGCTCAAATACCCTGTATTACCCAATGAGTATATTAGAGAGCTATAAATCCACAGGCTCCATGAACTGAACTGAGCTGAGACTTATTTCTTCTTCTTTTGGAAGATGGTATGACTCGTTGGGTGGGAAGTGGGAGCAATATATTCAGAAATGAACATGCTGGACAAACCAACAGGAACACTAAAGATAAGATGAAAATTTAAAAATAAATAAATAAAAGATCTGAGGACTGATCGTGGGTAGATAGATCCTGCTGAGAGCGTCCCAGGGTTTCATATCTTCCTGTCTTACAGATTATGAGGCCTGGTAGGGCTATGTCTGTATTCCGAGTCACAGATTATGCAAAGAGAATCATGGGTTGACAGGAGTCCCTTCCCCATCTCTCAGCCTCATGGAGCTAGTTTCATTTCTTGGGACAGATGACTTTATTTCCACAAAGTGCTGGAGGTTGCTGATAGGGGAATCTTGAGCTGATGGTCTATGGGACTGTGGTCTCCCAAACCAGAGACTTCCCTTCCAAAAGGAGGGACTGCAATAGGAAGTAGGAAGGGAATTTTAGCTCCTATATTAGCTCAGAGAAAAAGTCTAGGGGTGAATGATGCCCTATGGGGAACTGGAGCTCCTAGAGCACAGGAAGTGTTTTCTGTCTTTGTGTCCCCACGCTGAGGACAATGCCTGGCACAGAGTAGGTGCTTTCTATGTTGTTGTTGAATTGAAAAATCATAGTCAAGCCACCTTGACTCAAAGCCACCTAGCTCAAAGAAACGTTCCCAGGGGTAGTGGAAGACTATCCCTTAGGGTGTTCAGAATTCAGGCAAAACCTCGGCAGTTTTCTCTCCCTGTCTTCTTTTTTACTGTTTTCCTTCCAGTTCCATCCTTCAATGCCCACGGGAGGACTTAGCTGGATCTCCCACTGAACATTCTTTAAGCCTCCACTGCTTCTCACCTTGTGAAAGAATGTTTGAGTTCTCATATATATGAATGTATGTTCTGAGAAAATGTGAGTAGTCGCATATAAGAATTTAGAGGATTTATGAGAACATGTGCCTGAGAATCTGTAGGTTATATGAATGCTTACATATCATTAGAGAATATAGGAGTGCTGATATATGTGCATAGAGAATAATCATACATAAGAATATAAGGAGAATGTATACATATGAATATAAAGAGACAATAGGAGTACTCATATACATATATATGAATATGTAGTGAGAATATAAGAGTACTACCACATATGGATAGAGAGAAAATATGAGTACTCGTGAATATGAAGATACAAGTCAATCTAGTGTCACTATTTTTATTTATTTTTATTGGATTCTTGCTACATATTCATATATGTGTATATATGAATACTCATATATTAGGACTCCTGTCAAGTTACTGGTCCTCCTCCCTCCCTTCTCGGTGCCAGGAATGGCAGATGGCAGATAAACCCACTAGTAGCGGGGGCCACTTGCCGGGGAGGGCTGGGGGTGGAGGGGTGGAGGGGTGGAGGACAGAAGACGGCTAAATTTAGCCCCAGCGGGTGGGGGAAGGGGAGGAGGGGAGGGGCAGGGGAGCTAATCCACAGCCCAACAGTGAGTGGGGCACCAGGGTCCAGGCGTTAGGGCCGGTGAAGTGGGGGGCGGGGTTGCCAGGTGCGGAGCTCCTGTCTCATTAAAGGTGGGCCTCGACGTCACAGGGAGACAGACATCATCGCGGGGTTGGCCTTGCCCAGGCTCAGTTCTGTTCAGCTACCGGCTCCTTCAGTACCCCACTCCGAGGGCTGGGAGTGAATATCTGGGGGTCTAGACATGCCAGGAGTCCAGACCAACGTGCCCCGGAGATTCAGACGCCGGAAGAGGGGCCGAAAGCGGCCACGAATCATCTTCCCCGAGAACCCCGGACCCGCGCCCAAGGTAGTGCAACGGTCCCCAAATGGTCCCTCCGGGACTTTGCCCTTCCACCCCCCGGGGCTCTGAGGTCTGATAGTCTCTGTGAGGTGGGGAGGGGGAAGCCTCTGATTTAAAAGGTAGGTCCAGGAAGAACCATTGGATTCTAATTCAATCTTTAGGGTTAGAATAAGGACGGAACTTGCTGATTGGGGCTGCCCCCTTTACACTAGCGGGTTTTCTCAGCCGGGGGATTGGGGGAGTAAGGGGGTAAGGGGGTGAGGGGGTTTGCAAGGGTTGGGGAACTGGTGGTATGGGGGTGGAGTCTGAATGAGCTTGTAGGTTTGGGTAAAGTGAAGGGCTGCAAGAGACCTCAGAGCTCATCTGGTCCAACCTCCTCATTTGAGAGAAAGGGGGACTGAGTTCAAGAGGAGGGCAAGGACATGGCCAAGGTCACACAGCCACTAAGGGGCAGATTCAGACCTTGAGCCCAGGTCTCTCCTGCCTGCCAGGCTTCCATCTCAGCCTCTCCCTTCTCTGACAGCCAAGTTTCATGGGCTGAAGGTCTTTTGGAAGGCTCTCCTCAGAAGCAGGTTACTGCCTACAGTGAGATTTGGCCAGCTTACCCATAGAGCTAATGGTGTGGGGGCAGGGGTTTAGAGTTACGATGATCTAATTAAGTAGAGTGTAAAAAAAAAAAAAAGCCCCTTGGCTTTGGGCCAGCCTGGGATACATAGCAGGGTGAGCCTGAGCCAATCCCCCTGCCTTCCCTGAATTGAATTTCTTCCATTTGTCAAATAAAGGGAATGACCCCTAGATGCTTCACTCAGAGCCCTACTTGAATATTTTCCTGGGGCTTGGAGGTGTTAGCCTAGGCAATTTTCCTGTTTCCTGCCCTCAGAGAACTCCCAGGTTAGTGAGGGGAAAAAGTGTGCCTTGGACATGCCCATTGTGGTAGTGGTGGCAAAGCCTTGGTTAAAGGAGGCAAGCCTTGGAGAGGCAGGGGTCAAGAACTGCTTGGTGGAGGTGCGCTGGGTGGCATTTGGGCTTTCAGGGATGGGAAGGAAAGTGCAGATTATCAACAGAACAGAGAGGGGAGTTCTCAGCTGTGCGAAGGGAACTGCTTGGGCTGCAGAAGGGGGCTCTGGGAATCAGAGTGGGAAAGGAAGCCTGAATAACCCTTTGACCAGAGTTCATGTGCCCTTTCTTTCCCACCCTGGGCAGGTGTGTCGAGTTTTGTCACCTCAAAGGACAAGGGTTGCTGCTGAACCTGCAGAAACGAGCCTCACTGACATCACTAAGATTGTATCTCTGCTGCAAATATCATGAAGACAAAGACCATGAGGCCAGAAGTAAAATCAATTGTCCATAAAAATGATGCCACATGTATACGATAACACCTTTACCAGCTACTCTACAATCCTTTCATCAACAGCTTCAGGAAGGTTAAGCCAGCTACCTATTATTGAAAAGACTGAAAGTATAAATCTAAAACAATGTGGTATACATTAAAACTCACTCCAACCTGAACTATTTGAATGTGTTATTATTAATGATTAAAAAGGATATGGGGGGGATAGCTAGGTGGCACAGTGGATACAGCAGCGGCCCTGAAGTCAGGAGGACCTGAGTTGAAATGTGACCTCAGACACATAACACTTAACACTAGCTGTGTGACCCTGGGCAAGTCACTTAACCCCAATTGCCTAAAAATTTAAAAAAAAATCAAAAAAGGGGCAGCTAGGTGGTGCAGTGAATAGAGAACCGGCCCTGGAGTCAGAAGGACCTGAGTTCAAATCCGGCCTCAGACACATGTGAGGGTGGGCAAGTCACTTAACCCCATTGTCTAGCCAAAAAAAAAATGGGGGATATGGGCATTGAAAAAAAAGACACACTCCTACTACAATCATTTCATATAGAATTATAACGGATATAAATAATTTGGGGGCATCGAAAATGGGCCTTAAGAAACATTTTAGGGGCAGCCCGGTGGCGCAGTGGATAGAGCACTGGCCCTAAAGTCAGGAAGACCTGAGTTCAAATTCGGCCTCAGACCAAACACTTGACACTTACTAGCTGTGTGACTCTGAGCAAGTCACTTAACCCCAATTGCCTAAAAAAGAAAAAAAAAAGAAAGAAAGAAACATTTTACTAATTTACTGAGATCTGGCAGCCAAGGGCAAAAAAAAAAAAGATTTAGAACACAAAGTCATTTCTAAAATCTCATGGAAAAGCATGGTGGAAGATTGGGGCATATCTCCTCATAGATGAGGATTCCTATATACTCCCTGTATATTGACATATATGAGTACTCATATTCTCTCTCTCCATGTACACACATTCGTAAATGTGAGTGCTCGTGTATTGTTTTGTGGGGAGAGTAAGAGTTGAAATTTTAATGGGGAGTGCAATGGGGCGATCCAGCTAAGTGAAATCACCCCAAGGGTATTGAAGGATAAAGCTGGAAGGAAGATGACCCAATGCTGAAACATGGTAAAGATCTGCACACGTTTTGCTGGAATCCTGGTCACCGTCAAGGGTAGTAGGGCACTATCAGTGGGGACAATCCTCTTTTCCAGAGATGGCTCCAATTCCTTGAATTGGATTTTTCCATTCAACAAACCATTATTAAGCACCTATTATATGCCTGGCCACGTGCTAAGATTGGGGACACAAAGCCAAAAAACCAGTAAGGTCCTCAAGGAGCTTACATTTCACACTTGCCATTAGACAGGAGCTCCAGTTTTCTTTTTACTCACTAATGCATTCCCTCCTTTCCAAAAGGGAGTCTTTTCTGGAGAGCAGATAGAATAATACTGGAAAACCTCTCTGGTTCCCAGTACTCAGAGAGACTAATCCAGGCCTTGAGGGCGCATGTGGCCATCTAGATCCCCAAGTGCAGTCCTTTGACTGAATCCTAAATTCCCCACCCCCGGACTAATCCTTGCTTCACAGAGAGGAGGCTTCTGCCTTTTTCATTGGCTTAACTGTTAATGGCCAGGATATACCTCTTAAGAGAAGGGTTGAAAGAGGTCAAGGGAGCCTACTCTGTGCACTCATGTTGCGTGGGAGTACACATACACACATCCAACCCCAGGAAAAGTTCTGTATCACTGAGTCCTGTGTAAATCCAAATAATAAGTTTAAAGTGAGAACACTGGAACCACAAGATTGCCACTGACTAGTAGAAATATGCGTATTGTTCTTTGTCCATTTAAACAGACCCAGACTACAGTTATCCCTTCCATACGGGGGAAGGGGGTTCCCCAAACTGGAAAATATGCATAAAATATTTTGCCCTCCCTTTGTACCAGAGAAGAAGTCTTTTTCTTTTCTGGGGTGTTTATAGTACCTTATTGTAAAATTTGGGTTGTATTCTACAAAACTATACATACATTTTAGGCATTTCTGAGTTTGTAAACTTTTTCTGTCATCTGCTGGCCTTTGTCTGCCTCTGTGGCTCCCATAAAACTCTCCAAAAATTCCTATTTAATTTATTACACCTACTGCGATATACCAAAACCATGAAGGGGAAGGTCGAGATTTGGAAGGGATAACTGTACTTACTTTTTTTGGCTGCCATGTCTCCTAGATAACTCATACTGAGCCTTAGTCATGTGGACTGGCTTTGAGCCACAGCTCCCTCACCCTCTACTTGCCAAGGTAATTTATAGAACCCAAGTGCAGGACTTTACATTTCTCCCTTCTCTCTATCATTTATGTTAAGAGGGCTTAGTTGCTGTTAACTTGGATTGGACAACTGAAGTCACTTAGAGTTCTGTCTAAAAAGGTGAACCCAGTAGGAAGAATGAGCTTCCCACAAGACCATCGTCTGTCCTTGGGTTTTTTGGTTTTGTTTCTTAAAAAAAAAAACTTATTCATTTTAAACTTAAATACAAAACAAAACAAGAAAAAAAATGACATTTCCATGTACACAGCAGAATATAAAATTATTTCCATTTCATGAAAACCTATATAATAAATCCTACATGTTATTTTTGAAGCCCAGCTTTTCTGTGTTTCCTTCTAGGTTTTCTTTTGTTCTCTGCTGTGTATTTTTATTTTTTCTTCCTCCCTCCCCCTCCTTGGGGAAGACTACAATTAAACATATATATGTTTAATATATATTAAACATATATACATACATATATACACACACATACATATATGTAAGACCATACTTTGCATATTTCTATTTGTCAGTTCTGTCTTTGGAGGTGGATAGCATCGTCTTTCATAGGTTCAAGTCCTTTCGTGTTTTTCTAAATCAACCAGCTCGTCGTTTCTTATATCACAGAAGTATTCCATCACAATCATATACCACAGCTCATTTAGTCATTGCCCAACTGAAAGGCATTTATCCATTTAGCCAATCTGATAGGTGTAAGATAATATCTCAAAGTCATTTTAATTTGCATTTATTTCTCTAATCAATAATGATTTAGAGCATTTTCTCATATAATTATATATAGTCTTCTCATGTTCTTGTGAACAGAGTTGGGTATATTCGGCTACCTGAGGAAGAAGTAGGTGCTCTGACAAGGTGTCAATCAAAACCCCTAAACCACTCCTGTTTTCTAGCTTTGTCCTGTTCTCCTCCAACTTCTGTCTTAGCAGACAGGGGAGATAGTTCAGCATGGTCCACTTGAGGTATATCCTTCTGTCCAAGCAATGGAAGCTCTCATGACAGAATCTTCCATGGCATAGGAAAAGGAATGAGAGCAGCCAGTCATGCCAAAGGAGAAGGTCACTGCCATTTTCTGACTGTCTACCCCTGCTCCCTAAAGAGCCACAGAGAATGATCCCAATGGGAAGTTAAAATGAGAGCTTTTTAACAAAACTATCCCTGTAAACATATGGTAAATATGATACTTTTAGCTCAGGGGTGGGGAACCTGCAGCCTCAAAGCCACATGTGGCCCTCTAGGTCTTCAAGTGTGGCCCTTTGACTGAATTCAAACTTCACAGAACAAATCCCCTTCATAAAATTATTTGTTCCGTAAAACGTGAACTCAGTCAAAAGGCCACACCCGAGGACCTAGAAGGCCACATGTGGTCTTGAGGCCCCTGGTTCTTCCCCCCCCCCATATCTAGAAAAAAAGAAGTGCCATTCAAGGAACATTATTATTTTGTAAATAGTATTTTTTCCAATTACTTGTAAAGATAGTTTTCAACAATCATTTTTATAAGATCTTGAGTTCCAAATTTTTCTCCCTCCTTCTCTCCCTTCCTTCTCTCCTCCCCAAGACAGCAAGCAATCTGATATAGGTTATACCTGTATAATCATGTGAAGTATATTTCCACATTAATCATGTTGTGAAAGTAGAAACAGAACAAAGGGGAAAAACCACAAAAAAACTCAAAACAACAAAAAAAGTGAAAATAGTATGATCAGTTCTGCAATCAGACTCCATAGTTCTTTCTCTGGATGTGGCTAGTATTTTCCATCATGAGTCTTTTGAAGTTGTCTTAGATCATTGCACTGCTCAGAAGACCTAAGTCTATCAAAGCTGGTCATCTCACAATGTTGCTGTTACTGTGCACAATGTTCTCTGGGTTCTGCTCACTTCACTCAGCATCACAAGGAACATTAACTTCTTAAAATGTTATTGTTATCGATACCTTTCATTTTTAAATCTTATTCATTAAGGAAACACTCCCTTACACAGTATACAAAAAAAAAAAAAGCAAAATCAACACATTGACTGTTTATGACAATGAATGCAGTGTTCCCCACCATTAGTCTCTGGCCTCTGCAATGGCGCCCTCAGGGGGGCTGACCATGGGCCCAAAGGTGAGAGGGGCTCCTCAGCCCAGGTGTAGGGCCAGTGAGGGGTTTGAGGCCATGAGGGCAGATGGGGGGTTCCTGCCTCACAAAGGTGAAGGCTGATATCATTGACCATCACCTCTCACCAGGGAGTTGGCCTGGCCCAGATTCAGCTCTGCTAGGCTTGGGGTTCCCTGAATATTCATTTTGGCGGCTTATTCTATTTCTGCACAACTCTCGTTATTGCTAGGAAGCTTTTCCTAACATTAAACTAAAATCTGCTTCCCTGTTACTTATCCCTTTTACTTAGTTCGGCTCCTTAGGACAAGCAAACATAATGTTCCTGGATGTGGTATTTTTATGAGTTTTAATTTTCTTTCTTTTGATCCTGATAACAAAACTGGAAAGTACTGAACATCCAGGTTCAATCTAATATACACAAATGAACTTTTTTTTTCTTCTCTTCTTTTTTTTTTTCTGAGATATACAGGCTTTGATTATTTTTAGTAACAACTTCTCAAAATTAGATTAAGGATTTTACATATATTATATAATATTATTAATATAAAATATTATATTTACATATAAGGATTTTGCATTAATATTGTAAATAAAATTTTAAATAATAGGGTTTTTCCTCTTTTGAAGTCTCTATCTGATAATATTAAGAGAGAGAAGAGCTCATTTTATAAGTCGGGCCTTCATGGATCCTTTTTTTCAAGATTCTTCTTCAGGGGCAGTTAGGTGGCATAGTAGATAGAGCACCGGCCTTGGAGTGAGGAGGACCTGAGTTCAAATCTGGCCTCAGACACATGACACTTACTAGGAGTATGACCCCAGGCAAATCAATTTAACCCCATTGCCTAGCCAAGAAAAGATTCTTCTTCAGCTTAGATGGCATTGTCCATATCAGACACAAGATTCAGGTAAAGACAGAGCAAATTGTATGTGAAAATTGAAATTCTCTGAACTTTCAGGTGAATTACGGGTTTCTAATTTGATGTTTGTCTTATATCTCTGTTGTTAATAAGGTTAGCACCATAAGATTTCAGCTGGTGCTCACCACATGAACTAATCACTGGAAGACCAAATGTAAGAGGTTGTGTTAGGCCTGACTAGATTGTATTGAATCTCATTACTAGTAGGTTTTAGCAGCCTTATCTGGGGAAGCCCTGGAAGTGACTTAGAACCAGGAAAGCTAATCTACTAGGAGGAGCTGCCCTGAGAATGAGGACTCCAGAATTTCCAAGGGAAGATTCTTCCAGAGATTGGCTAACGACATGGGACAGTTGAGATTCAGGATGAAATATGCTGATTACATGGACATTGGGAATGGGTTGCCAGGAACCAGGAGACTTGATGTTATTTAATATTGACAATCATCGTCATATTGCTCTTGGCTTACTATTATATCCAATGTTTTCCAATATTCGTGTATGCATAAATCCAGTTGAAAAATATGACCAGGGCAGAGAGTGATAGAATTTATGTGAGTAGTCAAAGAGAGGTATTGTAGACTTCTCAATTACCCAAACCCCAAAAGAGGTCACAAAGAGTAGGAAACGACTGAACAACAACAACAATGACCAAGATAGGGGGCTGTTTATGGGAATTTTTTATTTCCCTTTATTATTTGGGACTCAGGGCCATTCCTCCTGCAATTTTTGGTTAAGCAAATGTCTGTTCTAATATTAACCTCACTTGAACAAAAGCTGTCTCATGGGATGTAAAAATGTACTTAAGAGCCTTGAATATTCCTTAGATAACCCAGAGGAAGCATCTCAATTGTGCCTGATTCCTTTATGAATCCTCAAAATGTAGTTCAATCTATAACCTGACTTAGTTTACCTATAGAGTTTGTTTGATAACGTTTGTTTCCTTAGGGGACACATGAGATTATGATTCTGTTTAATTAAGTTGGTTTACCTTTTATGACATTGAAGGAAGTATGGGATTATGAATCAATCTTCTCTTTAACTTTTATGGCCTCAGAGGACTGTACAAGATTACATGACATAAATGAGTTATTTCCTGTCACTCTGACTTAATTTTGCCTATATGAACCTAGATTTTTACCTCCCAAATTTTTTTTTAGGCAATTGGGGTTAAGTGACCTGCCCAGGGTCACACAACTAGTAAGTGTCAAGTGTTTGGTCTGAGGTTGGATTTGAATTCAGATCCTCCTGACTTCAGGGCCGTGCTCTATCTATTGCACCATCTAGCTGCCCCCTCCCAAATTTCTTGTGTTGTTGTTTTTTGTCCTCCATTCTCGAAGAGGATCATGACGTCAGGGAGATGATGAAATGACTTGCAATTGACTTTGTTTTGAGTGAGGGAGGGCTGTGCAAGGTCACCAGCCTCACTTTCTCCTCCAGAGCCATCTGGGTCCAGTAGCCAGATATTCATCAGGACGACCGGAGATAGCTCAAATTTCTACATTGTGGTAAATATATATTTGGTAGAAGTTGCTCACCACGTGAACTCAGAGATCTTTTTCCCTTTCTACCATTTTAAAATGTCCCTGTTTTCTCTAGGGTGCTGAAGAATCAAAATTGGCGCATATGAATTTTTGGATACATGTGAAGAGAAAATTCTTTCTTTTAGGAATGTTGCTGCCCTTTAAGAATCTCCTCAATCCTGCAATATGCCTAATACTTCTGGGGAGAAGCTATGATATGCCTCCTTTTGTGGAGCTATTGGGGGAAGGGTTGGAGAGAGGCGGAAACAAAATGATAGTGAGACCCCAAAACATACTCTTATTGCATCTGGTTTGAGTCCAAGGAGAATATGTCTCGGGGAAAAGGACCTCTTTCTTGAGACATGTGGTAAAATGAGAGAAATGGAACGATAGAGGGGAGATACATTCCTCTTTCCTGGTTCAGTTCATGGTACTGTGGGTGAACTGTGTATGACTGTCACCCTCTGGATACAGCAGGAAGGGGCACCCAAGAAAGAGATTGAGATTGTCCCAATCTGCTGGTTTTTAAAATTCCATCCCATTCTGGCTTCACAGCCAATCCAAGAAGACTACTCCCACCAAAGGTGAGAGGGGAAATACAGGGAAGGTCCCTCCAAATTAGGTGATCTGAGCATGCTCCAAGTAAGTCCCATTATATACCTCCCCCTGTTTGAAATTTACTATCCTTGTCAAAGAGGCAGGGATGCATTTTTTAGCTCCTTGTCGCACATTCAGAACAGTTTTCCGTGGTCTCTGGGGATGTATAAGCAATATCCTTTCACTGACTTCCCTAGTGCCATACAGTAAAATCTCAGAATAGCAATGAATATATGATTCAGTCACCTTCATGGCCACTGGAACACATTATTCTCATCAGCCCATTCCACTGGAGAAGTCTTTACATGCCTGTGGAAGACATTCCCCCTAACTCACCAATGGGTATGAGGACTGTCAGTTATCCTCAATCTGGTTTAGCCCCTCTGCCCAGATGGTTTTATGGGGTGTGGCCTCTTCAAATGCTAGAGCTACTTGAAGTCACAGTTGGGTAGTGGAGGAGTGGAGGCCACTAAGTGTACTAATCAACATACTTTTGCCATGATGTGGAAGTTGTTTACTTACTAATAGTGAAGTGAGCTTTTATAAAGAAACGTTTATGTCAAAGGTATAATCAAAAATATACTCCCTAACAGATGGGAAGCATAATCTACCCTCCCCCCATACCATCTCAGTATCTTACAGAGGGGAGGGGGATTAGGTTCATAGCTTAGCTCAGTTCCTATAGCTCACAGTTCCAAATCCCAAGTCCAAAACCCACCTTGGGCTCCAGGCCCAAGCACCCTCATTTCTGATGGCTTCTTTGGGGGCTGACTGGCTGTAGCATCCAACCTGACACCCTGACTCTAAGGCTTGCATTTTCAGGTCCTATGGGGAATGTGGCCTGCACCTAGAAATAGAGAAGGACCAAAAAGAAAAATAGAACAGAAACAGAAACAGCACAGGACCATTTTTCAGAGTCAAGGGGCAAAAGGGAAAGTAGGAGAAGCTCCTCTGTTCAGTCTATGGTTCCTTTGCCTCTGGATGCAGCTGGAAAGAGAGGAGAGTGAGATGGGCAGTTTTAAAGATATAGTCTCTTCTGGCTACCCAGCCCATTGAAGGATGTGTGTGTGTATGTGTGTGTGTACTTTTACATATATTTGCATTTACATATGCACATGTATGTCAATATTTTTTTTTTTACTTAGCAATCCCCTTTCTCCTGAATAGTACAAAAGTTTAACTTCAGGGACAGAATCTCAAAATCAGAAGAGATATAGGCAAAAAGGTCATCTAGTCCAGCCTTACCAGGAATTTCTTCTACGTCATCATCCGTAAGGAATCAGTCGAGCTTTTGCTAGAAGACTTCCAGTCTTTAAGAGATAGAGCACATTCCTTCTTATACCATCTCATTCCATCTCTGTCCAAGTTCCATTATGGCTAAGAAGTTCTGCTTTCCATCCAGCCAAAGTCTCCTGCCTTGTAAATTGTCCATGTTACTCATCCTACTCAACCCTCTGAGGACAGTTGGAGCTAGTCCAACATCTCTTCCCATGGCAGCTTCATAAATATCTGAACCATAATTCATCTCTCCTCCCCACCCAAGTCTTGTGATAAACACTTGTTTTCCTGTCCACATATAGTGTCTATCCTGGTGACCCTATTCTGGAGATACTCAAGGAGCTGGTCAATGTCCAATTCAAACTAAATTAGCATCAATTTTAATTGAGTGAAGTCAGGATTATTGAACTTTTCCTGCAATCTTCTCTGGAAGGGAAATGAAAATGGCATTGCTTTGGACAATAGCCTGCCTGCTCATCTGAGTTCTTCAATACATGAGCCCAGTTTGGGGGGGGGGGGGCAGGAAGTTATTGTTTTTAAGTTGAAAGTAGCCTCCTTGGAGCTTTCCCATCTTGTGCTCATAGCATCATTATTTTGGGAAATCCTTAGTAGTATAAAGAAGGGATAAGATTTTTGGATACACATGAAGAGCAAACTTCCTCCTTTTAGGAAGTTATGTCAGAATATGTCTTGGGGAAAGTGTTGTCTCTGAAAACCAGACCAACTGGAAATAAATAAGAGTGCCTACTCTCCCCAGTCTCAGGTTTCATTCTTTTCCATGGTTCTTTAGCAGTGAGATCCCATTCAATTGTTAGTCTTAATAGGAGACAATGACCTTAATGGGTGCTCGATTATGTGCATTGGCTCTCTTGCCATTCACAGATCTTACTTTTAGAAAGGTGTCTTTAACATCTTAAATTTTACTTTCAATTCAACACGAATATATTAAGTACCTACTATGTGCCAGACAGTAAGCTAGCTTTGAGGACACCAAGACAAAAAATAGTCCCTGCCCTCAAAGAGCTTCAATTCCACATATGACATTAGCCCTCAGAATTGCTCTGCAGTTTAATTCAGGAACTGCAATTCTCTTCTTTTGCCTTTTCTATCCCTGCTTCTAGGAAGGGAAGCCCTCATTTGGAAGTCCTAAGTCTCATGGAATCCCCTATTAGCAACCAGCAGCCATTTGTAGAAATAAATTAATCTTTCCCAAGAAATGGAACAAGTCCCATGAGGCAGTGGGGCGGGAAAGAAGAAACTGTGGCCCTGTGACTCTCTTTGTGGAAATGGTGACTACGAATCCAAGCACAGCTTCACTTAAGCCTCATAATCTGTGCAAAGGGAAGATATGTGACCCCTGGGATGCACTCAGCAGGATCTACTCATGACCTCTCTTCAGAAATGTTATTCATTTATATGTCCATTTTTTAAAGTTTATCTTGTTTTTGTTGTTGGTGTTTGTTTTTTCATCTCATTCGTTTCTAAATATATTCCTAGCATTTTGCCTGACAGGCCATTCCTTGTAACAAAGATTTCAGGAAAAAAAAAAAGAAAAAACACAGTTTAGTTTAGTTCATATGATTCTTGGTCTTGTACCTCTATGATGTACTTAGTGTATAATATTGGGTATCAGAGTTGTGCTCCTAATAGACTTTAAATGCTAAGAGGCCAGGGACTGTTGTATCTAAATTTTGTATTTCTACCAATGCCTAAGATGGTGGTTCTGCAAATGGTAGGTGTTTAATCAATGTTTATTGAGGTCCAGCCATTTTGGAAAGCCATTTGGAATTATGCTTAAAAAGTGACCAAAATGAGAATATCTTTAACCCTTGCACTGCTGAGCATAGAAGCCAAACAGCTCAAAAGCAAGTCCATATCCCAAGTGTCCCAAAAATCTGAGTGCAGCTTTAAGCTACTAAAGCCTTAATAGTTTAAAGGTTGGGGTATGTATCTAAATACTCATAGCAATTCTTTGTGGTAGGAAAAATCTAGAAACAAAATAGACCCTTGTTGATTGGAAAATGGATTAATAAATTGTGGAGAGGGAGGGAATAAGTATTTATTCCATGTCTACTATGGTGTTTAATAAATGCTCATTATTAGCTTATGTGCCAGGCACTTTATAAATATTATTTCATTTAAACCTCACAAAAACCCTGTGAGGTAGCTGCTATTATAATTCATGTTGTACAGTTGAGGAAACAGAGGTAGACGGAGATTATATGACTTACCCAAGGTCTCATACAGCTAGTAAATGACTAAGGACAGATTTGAACTCAAGGCTTCCTGATTGCTGTCTCAGGGCTCTACCCATTCCACTACCCATTTATCTTTTGATACTCGACCATAATCAAATATTATTGTGACATAAGATATGACAAATGTGAAGATTTAAGAGAAACCTGGGAAGACTTTTGGTGGTAATAAAGAGGAGCAATGACATCATGGGGGGGGCTGTCTTGATTTCAGCGAGGTAGAGTCACATCCCCTTAACTCACCCCTGGATCCAGTCATTTTATCTATTCGGTTGATTTAAAATGTCCTTACTGAAAAAGAAATTGTTCCTTTTTCTGTTGGTTTTACAATTTATTTTAAAATATTTACATAAATGATCCTGTGATTTCATTTGATACTGTTTTTGTGAGATGGGCTTTCCGAACCTCTTCTACTTATCGGGTTATATTTCTGGGTTCTGTTCTGTATTTCTATATGTGACCTTGGGTGAGTTACTCAACTTCTCTGGAAACTCATTTACTCCATATCAGAGGGTTATTCGATTCTAAAGAGCAGCCATTACCTGAACATGCCCTGCAGAATTTCTTCTGTATGTCCTCTGCTTTGATGTTTTGAAGAATTTAAGTACCCAAATCAACAAAGTATTATACTGTGGTAGCTTACAGAACTTGGAGCCACAAAGTAGGACTCTGAGAAGTCTTAGTTATAGATAAAATTCTTTTTTTCCCTTTTCTTTTTTTT